>NC_074670.1:32256400-32516400 GCF_029448725.1 Salvelinus fontinalis | reverse complement strand
ATTTTTTCACTTTCAATTACACTTACTTTGCTAGCAAATGCAGCTGGCTAGTTTAGTTACTCAAACACCCGGATCAAACAGAGGGATGATATGTTAGCTAGCTGGCTATGACTATCCAACACAACACTGGATCTCTTCCAAGTCAAAGTAAGCTTTTGGTTTCCTTAATTTATTGCCACCTGTGCCTGCCAGTGTAACTGCTGACTGACTATACCCTGTAACGTTACTCCATGATTGTAGGGGGTTTACTAACACATAATTTATATTAGCTATGTTGACTAGGACGTTACTTTAGCTAATATGGGGACAACGATGTAGGCTGTGTGTAGTGGTTATTACATGGTTTGGCTTGGAAAGGTTTTTTCTTTTGGTCACATACAGCTGATGTGTTGTTCATTGAAGTCCATAAACGAAGGGAAAATGTGAGAGGAGGAGAGTGCATAGAGGCTAGAATGAATACAATGTGGTTGCTGTGATCAGGGGTGTATTCATTCGATTCTGTTGAAAAACGTTTCTTAAACGGAAACAAACAAAACAGGGATAAAAATAATTGAATTTGTCCAATAGAAACTCATTTTTGCAACTGTTGGACTAGTGATTACACCTTAGATAAGCTAGATGAAGGCAAGAGTGTGAAAGGTGGTATTGAATGTGTCACTGTATGTCCATGTGTCAGTCATCTCAAATTTTTCTCTCAACTTGTGTGCACCTATGTTGTAAACTTTCATTAATAGGCTAGGTTATAGGAACCTCATGATGGGTATAGGGAACATTTGAGTATCATGTAGTAGCCTAAACCTATCGATGTTACATTGAACTGGGTGAATGGAATATGAATGACAGTCATCCAACATGCTGTAATAGAAATAAATCCATGCTCATGAAGAAACTAACCGTCCTGCCTCATCATGAACGGCACTGACCGCCACTGCTATAGACCCATTTCCCGGCTACGTCATGAAAAGTTGCAAGCGCAGTTCCGAATCGGAAAGCGGTTTGTTTCCATGGAAGTAAATACGTTCACATCCAAATTCAGATGCAGCTCATGGAAGTCAGAAAATACGTGATCAGATGGTTATTGTCTACACTACAACATCGCAGATGTCTTTTGAGGATTGATTGCCTAGCAAGCTAGCAAGCCAACGAGGCAAGGTAAAATATCACAAATAGAGCTAGATAAAACTAGAATAATAATATACTTGTTGAGCATAGCTATAGCCATCAGTCTTGTGTGTTTTCACGGTCATGACTCACTCACTGCTAAGTTTGTCAAGATCCCGACATCAGTGTACAGCTGTCTGCCACAGGGCGCTTTGCTGCGAGGATGCACAAACATTACTCAAACATGAATGTTTTGCTTGTAAACCAAAACTTGCTTTATATCTACAACCTAATAAACTTACTAAATGTAGGCTATCAGACACGAAGCTTCTCATCCTGTGTGTTTGTTTTTGTTTTTGTTGAAAGACATGAAATTGACATTAAAAATAACACTGGCGTACGCATTGCTAATTAGCGTTAGCATTATATTTTCATGGGCAAAGTTGGCGTCTTGCCATCATGTCAGGCAACTGTGTGAGAAGCGGAGTTAAATGATCCAGCTTGCTCCTCAATTAAACTTTCAGATCAGAACAAAACTTCATTAGCAACGAGCCATGCATATATTTCAATGGAGCAAGCTAAATTGGTCCATTTTATCTGAGCGGAACCTAATATGCGGAAGTAGGAAAAAAATAGCGACTGCCAGGAGAGAAATTCGGGGTGATAGTGGGTTGTAAAAGATACCAAAATTGACCCGTTCCTCTTGTTTAGTCCCATCAAAGTCTTCAAACGTTAGCTGATAAGATTTTCATTACTTCAAAGGAAATTGATTTTGCCCCCGTCAAGCGGTATCTTTTTCAGAGGCTGCCTTTTGCCTCAGATCAGAGAATATGGTAAGTGAGCCCATCAAAATGCCCACTCTCAAAAATAGAAATTTGGAACGAAGGGTTTAGAGTTCAACTCCCAAAGGAACTATTAAGCAATCTCCATATAATTTATAAGCTGATAAGTTAAGAAACACCAAAGAGCAAAAAATAACTGTATTTCTCTTAGATAAACTCTTTATTTTCAATCAATCGTCTCCTGGTTGTGTTTTTTGAAGAAAAAAAACGATGCTGGCTTTTCCACCTGGCTGTTTTGTTTGTGAGGAGAGGTTGATGTAAACATTATCCTTTGCTAGGGTCAGTACGAGCTAACATCAGGTTATTAATCCCTGAAAATTCTTTCTGGGTGAGTAAAACTCTCACCGCATCAATATATTCATTGATCGAGGGCTGGCAGTGACAATTTTCACTTCAGTTTGAAATGCAATTTGCACTTATTTCAAAGAACTCTATTGGGATTCGCTCAGAAAGTTCTTGGAGAATCGGGAACTACTGTATGTTAGAAGAGACCAGAGGGTCATCACTGCAATTCTCTCTCTTTTCTTCTTGGGTAGGGAGAGAAGGAGACAGGAGAGGATGTGTAGAGGGAATGTCTGACCGATAGAGTGGAGTTTCTGTCAGAGTGTTGTTGCAAGTGAACACAGTTTCAATGGTCTGGACATCTGTCCAAAGGAAACAGTCAAAGTAAGAATAAAAGTCTGCAATACCAGCCACGGGGCTGGACAGTTTCTCCTATCCTTACTCCCCCTCTCACATTATCAGGATGGTTACAGTCTCTTTCACTCCATTTTCACTCCATTTTGATTTGCATACAGGCTATTGTTAAAAAAGAGGATAGTCAAAGTTTGGAACAGTGCTAGAGTTGTCTATCAACTGTACAAATGTAGCGCAACAGAACCAGTTACAACGGAAGTATCTGATCATCAATGAATTCGAGAAAAATACATTTGTTGTTCAACACAGCAGCCGCATATCATCAGGTATATGCACTTGTATGCACCCGGGATGATCCTCAAACCAAATACTGGCCAAACTCATGTTTCTAAAAGTTAATTCAAAGGCAATGTATGGCCTTATAAGGCATTTTTTTGTTTAATTGTTATTTAACTAAGTATTTTTCTTTTTTTTCTTCTTCATTTTATAGAGCCTAAATGCTACATTTATAGGCATGTTGGTTGAAGTGCTGTTGTTGATGTGTTGTTGAAATGCTGAACACTGCTGCCAGCCTCTAGCATGTCACAAATGTTTCATAATGTATTTCTTAAATGGCAGGCTATAGCCTTGAAATAACATTAATATTAAAAGTACTGTAGCCTAAATAATACATGTTCATTCCTTCTTGGGCTACCGGGCTTGCTCCTGACTGATTTAGAGTTAGTATGTTTAATAGCCTATTGAAATAATGAACATCAATTGATAGTGACAGAATCACACATTACTTCCCAAGCAAAGTATTTTTTTTTTGTGTAGTCAGCTAGAGAAGGTTGTAGTGCAGCCTCTGAATGTCATAGAGATAAATCAAAGTTTACCCATATGCATCGGCGTCACGTCTTTCCCTGCATTTTACAGGATGTTTCTAGCATAAAGCATTGCGGACTAAAGCTTTATATAATCAGGTCCATAATTTATTATTTATCTTAAAACCTCTTAGGGATCCCTTCACTCCCATTCACGCTCGGCTCCCGTTAACGGGATTGATTTGACAACATCCAGTGAAATTGCAGCGCGCCAAATTCAAAACCAGAAATACTCATAATAAAAATTCATTAAACATACAAGTGTTATACATCTAATTACAGCTTAACTTCTTGTTAATCCAGCCACAGTGTCAGATTTCAAAAAGGCTTTACAGCGAAAGCAGACCATGTGATTATTGGAGGACAGCACCCTGGATACAAATTTCAACCAGGCAGGTGCTACACAAAAATCTGAAATAACAATATAATTCAGGCCTTACCTTTGAAGATCTTCTGTTGGCATTCCAAAATGTTCCATAAACATCACAAATGGTCCTTTTGTTCGATAAACTCCTTCATTATATCCCAAAATGTCCATTTATTTGGCGCGTTTGATTCAGAAATACACCGGTTCCAACTCGCCCAACATGCCTACAAAGTATCTAATAAGTTACCTGTAAACTTGGTCCAAACATTTCAAACAACGTTCCTAATCCAAATTTATGTATCCAAAAGTGTAAATAATCGATAACATTTAAAACTGGAAATACTGTGCTCAATACCGGACGAAAACAAAGTGAAGCACGCTCCAAAAGACTTGAGTCTCTTTGTGTGACACATGGAAAGGAATACTTCTTAATTTCTCAACCGAAAATCATCAACCAATTTCTAAAGACTGTTGACATCTAGTGGAAGTCATAGGAACTGCAAGTATATTTCTATTAAAAAGGGATTACCATAGAAAAATAATGGAAAACACATTGAGCTCAATTTTTCCCCCCCTGGATGGATTGTGCTCGGGGTTTCGCCTGCCAAATCAGTTATGTTATACTCAAAGACATTATTCAAACCGTTTTAGAAACTTCAGAGTGTTGTCTATCCAAATCTACTATAATATGCATATCATAGCTTCTGGGCCTGAGTAGCAGGCAGTTTACTCTGGGAACGCTTTTCATCCGGACGTGAAAATACTGCCCCCTAACCCAAAGAGGTTTTAAATTAACAAGCGGTAGGCCTATGCTTTTAGTCATTTTCTTTAACAAAAGGGGTGGGGGTATACTTAGCTAACATACAGAATTGTTTTAGGATGGCTATACCATGGATCATTTAGATATTTGATTTGGAATTTTAGGACCCCTGTAGACCCCTACTAAAGCCCATAGAAACACATTTAATAACATTCATCAATGGCAAAACAGTCAGTCAAAAATGTATCATAATAAATAAGGTGTCCTATATCTAGGAGATATAAGAAAGCTCTGGAAATATTTTTGTGTTTTGACACACATTTAACCCCTTTTTTTGTTGGCACAAAACTACCTCCATACTTCAATACAATTTTTCAACCGGTACCGGGTTACCTTCAGACGCATCCCTTGACACTTGTGGGGGTCGTAGAGCAAAACGGGGAACACCATCATGCTCCTGAGTCTCATATTTCCATAGAGTGGTTATATTAGTTGTAGGCCAAACCGTTTGGACGCTACAGAGGTTTTTGTGAGAAGACCAATTTTCAGGAAGTCTCCTGGTCTGTAGCTCTGCCACTTTCCACCACAGATGCGGAATGCCGACATAGGCGGATGTGGTGGATTGAGACGCAGCCCATGCAAAGAAATTATATCTCTAGCTTAAACTGACGGATTTTGATGGGGATCTTTATATTTGTTAATTAGATTGACGTACTGGTGCGTCAATAGACTCTTAATTAACACACCAACACCTTCACTGACACCGATGGAATTGGCTGACAAAATCTATGGATAGTAGACAATAATTTTGTCTGTCAAACATGTCGGGCTACCTCTTGTGTCTTGAATAGGAAGAAATAGTCTCAAACAATACGCCCTATTGTTGTTAGTAGCCTAAAGTCAAATTATAATGAAGACTGTTTAAATGAATTAGGCCTTCTCGAATTAACCTACTTTCAGCACCTATGCGCTTTCCATCTCCGTGAATGCCACTTCATGGTAATTTACATTTACATTTAAGTCATTTAGCAGACGCTCTTATCCAGAGCGACTTACAAATTCTGGTAATATAAGAATGAATGAAACATATTATTTTTATTATTGTTTTTATTCAAATCAATTATAGCGGTAGCAAGCTTACCTCCGGTCTTCCTTCTCATCTTCACACTCTCCCTCTCAAACTGAGGTTAGGGTTAAGTTCTGGCGTTAACTCCGAATGGTTAAGGTTAGGGTTAAGGTTTGGGATAGGCTTAAAACAAAAATATCTAAAACAACTTTCTACCCCTAGGATTTGAACATGCAACCTTTGGAATCAGAGGCAGATGCTCATGCCTACTTGAAGGTAGCAGCACTCACTGTTGCCCCTAGTGGCCGGTTTCCACGTCATCTCCTGACATCCTGTGTGTGTGTACATTTTTTACTATACTTGTGAGTACCAGAAGTCCACAAAAGAATAGTAAACCAACTAAAATTCAAAGAAGTGAGGACATTTTGCCTTGTAAAAAGGCTATTTTAGGCTTAGGGGTTAGTGTTAGAATTATGGTTAAGGGTAGGGGGTTAGGATAAGGTTTAGGATTAGGGGTTAGGAAAAAATGTGATTTTGAATGGGAATCAATTATTGGTCGCCAAAAAGTCCTCACAAGTATTGTAAGACATTGTGTGTGTGTGTGTGTGTGTGTGTGTGTGTGTGTGTGTGTGTGTGTGTGTGTGTGTGTGTGTGTGTGTGTGTGTGTGTGTGTGTGTGTGTGTGTGTGTGTGTGTGTGTGTGTGTGTGTGTGTGTGTGTGTGTGTGTATGTGTGTGAGAGCATGTGTGTGTGTGTGTGACAGAGTGTGAGCGTGTGTGTGTGTGAGAGCGTGTGAGCGTGTGTGTGTGTGTGAGAGCGTGTGTGTGTGCGTGCATGCGTGCACACTGTGGTCATAACATTTCCAAATGAGGTCTGGAGGCAAGACCCCCTTCAGGACAGCAGAACCACATGAATAAAGTTCCCCTCAAGTCCGGTCACCAACTTTATACTAATGAGCAATTACATCCATTCAATTATTACAAGTGATGTTTAACCTCTTCAGTTTCTCACTGCAGAAAATCTGGTGTCAAATTAGATTTCTGACACCAGGTCCGAAGTAGATTTGAGTGAATTATGTCAGGGCCCAGGAGATTTACGTTAGGACGCTTTTTAAAAAAAGGATCAGAATGAATGTGGCTGAGTTATGAAATTCCTGGAAAAGTTTCCCCCAATAGCAGCCAGCGAATTAATCTATTAGTAGTATGACACGTTTGAATGGAACATGCTGCACAGCTACTCCATGATATCATACAAATTCAGGGCCCATACTCATAATGCATCTCAGAGTAAGAGTGCTGATCTAGGATCAGCCTTTTAGATCAAAATGAACACACTATTATGGACAGAGGGACCTGATCCTAGATCAGTGCTACTACTCCGAGATGCTTTATGAATATGGGCCCTGAACTTCTCCCAATCTTACCTTTTGCCTAGTTCGACAGTTGGTTGTACAGAAACCATAACCTTGCAAATGGCAGCCACACTATACTTTGGCAGTATCAATATCCCACCAGCTGACACTTCATTGTTTCAGTCATCTAATATATATGGATGGAGGAGGACACACTGTATTCCTTTCTGAGACCTTTGCCTTGTTTGCATAAACCAACTCATGGGTTGACATAGCTGTGAGGGAGATAATTCTGAAATGTTGGGCTAAGACCTCATGACAAGGAATAACACTGCTGGTGAGCCTTTCGGTGACACAGCAGTGAAACGTCTTGTTATTCACACTGGCACTCATCTACACTAATCAATAATCTTTTTTAAAAGTAAAGAATATTCTTAGCAGTCAAGCAATTCTTAGAAAAAGCACTTGATATGTCAGCTCATCAAGACCCCCCCCAACCTCCCCTGCTCACTAATGTTACTGAAGCTCATCTTTGCTGAAGTACTTTTTGACAGCAGTGATGGATCAACCAATTCAGTAACACAATAGTTACCTTTTAATGAAAACATCAAATTCACAATCATATTAGTTATAAAAGTGACCCATATAAAAACAAATCAGTATTATACTGTACATATATGTTGAATATGTGATACACATCACAGCATCATCTAGGAATGCCTGCCAGTTTTAACAGTGTTTTAGCCTATTATTATATCAAAGTGTAGTAAACGCGTAGGCATTTTTACAGATACTACGTGCCATTTGGTGTTAGTAGCTCACCAGAGTACCATAACCACCACACCCTGGTAAAGAATTACCAACCCTTTTGTCTCCGGTCCTGTAATTTCATCACCTCAAAAGAGCAGCAAACAATGACTAGACATTATTGAGGTCACATCCTTCGAAGACAAAACACTGAACAAAGTTATTTTACACATTGCTGCCATGCTTCCCTTTTTTGTAATTCTGACAATAATATTTTAGAAATGTATACAGTGCATTCATGCGTCTAATATGAATTTCAATTGTTGCTATAAACTCATGAAAATGTCAGTCATATTTTCTTCAGCATTGTGGTGCATAGAATGTGGAACACTAACACAGATAATATGACGAACAAGAAACAATAAATAAAGAGACAAAGTACTGCTACGCTGAAATTAAAACTTTGTGCCTATGACATTGTGACATAAGAGGACTGGCTGTTTACTACCTTATGCCACCGAGCTTGAATCATGGATGTCCATTTAATTTCATCAAATGAAACAGAAACTTCACAGTCATGATTTAAATGAACATGTTAGTGTACATTAAGATGTGTGTATGTATGCACACATATATTGGTAGAACTAGCCTATTGCTGGAAACGTTGCACAATATGCAAATGAAAGAGAGCGTCACAATATAATCTATTTTACAGCATTTGATCTTATATCCTTGATCCTACATTTTACAACACTTGATCCTACGTCCTACATTAGTCATAATGTAAAAAAGTGCCAAAATTATAGCTTAGATTCAGTAGGACTCCATTGAGGGGGCCATGTGTGCTGGATACTGGAGTAGAATCACGCTCTTGTTTCTGCATCACAAGCTCCATAGCAGGCAGGAGAGGGACCGTGAAAGCCCCACTCTGCACCGCCACCAAAACCCTCTCTCTGCTCCTTCCAACTTCTCTCTGCACTTCGTGAAGACTCGCTGAGACGGAACTTGTCTCTGACGTACATTGGGGACCCAAACAGAGCGAACAGGCACAGAGGCCCTTAAGATTATTTTAGGGAACTAAAGAATTTGTACTACCCAACCTCCCAGAAAGAATTCACTGATTCTTTCATCTCCTCCTTCCGCTTCTTCCTCCTGATCAATCCAAGCCTGTTGTGGAGCATATGAGGAAATCCCCAAATGATCCTCTGCTGTTAGCCCTAGAGGGGCAAGGGGTACCCAGTTTTGTTTGTATCCAGACAAGAATGTCATTGATGAGGTCTCGCAGTCTGCAAGGTTGATGGGAGGTATGGAGTGAGATGGTGAGTCATTGGAGTTATTGAAACACATTGGAGAGATTGGGGTGTATATTGTTCTCTCCTCCTCTCTCCCTGTACCAGGGTCCAACCACTCTGTCTCCCCCGTGGTGACCAGATCAGACAATAGTGATGCACCTTGCCAGGTGCTGTCTAGGTCCCACAAAAGGGGCTGCCCCTCAGCGTCGGTAGGCAGTGCCATGTTGGCCATGGCACTCTGTGTCTCTGGCTGGAGCAGCAAAGTGGACAACTGCAGTAGGCCATCAATACGCTGCAATGTGGGCAGTACCAGGGGGTGCTCCCTTGATTCCCTGTCTCCAACACACCGGTTCGGCTCAGGTGGTGCTCCACGCGAAAACAAAACTGGGCCACCTTGAACCCAGCTGGATTTGTGGTCACTGGATTCAGATGGCCATGGAGAGTTGATGTTGTCTTCACTGTCTGGATGGCGATGGCATTCTTCCTCCACACCTTCATTGGCCACCTGCACTACGACCATGCTGTAGTTGGTGGAGGACTGGCTGCTGTTGCTGGGGTGCTCTGGGGGTGGACCCAGCTGGCCCATGTAGGTGTCACAGTGCCTGGGCTGGGCAATGGAGGAGGGTTCGTCCTGGGGGGAATAGGACCCAGACCCGCTGCTGGTGAACTTTAGCCCCATCTGGAGTTTACCAGTCTTCAGGTCACCATAGGAGTACCCTACAGGGTAATGATACGACTTGGCAGTGGAGAAGGTGATGGCTTCTGGAGGGTGCCACGATGGAGGTGGGACGCTGCTTGTTGTCAGTTTCTATGAAGAAGAGAAAGAGGATTTGGTTTGCGTAACTATTACTAAAACACCTCTATGACCCCCTCTCCGCCCCACCAAACCCTTGGAATCATTGAGTGGTTACAATGTATGTCAAACCAAAATGTATTTGATTCTTTAACTTGTTCAATAATAATTCTGAACAACTTTCATGGCAAGAATGAAATGAGCTCCACTGAAACAACACTGCTTTAATCTTTTGTAATTGCTTTCAGTTCTTGGCATGAAATGGAAATTACAGTGATGCAACTGATTAAACGGGTATGATTTATCAGCATATGAGAGGAGTTGGAATGAAACAGATACAACTTTGGGAAGATTGGTAAATGCAGCCATCTAAAGAGAAAATGAATGATGGTAAAGTGAAATCCTTTCCTCATAAATCAGTGCATGTGTAAATTGCAAAGAGATACCATTGTATTGTAACTACTGTTACACATTGTGCCCTGTTCTATGTTAGGGGTTGCTGTAGAAAAGAGATGAATGTATTGCGTGTTTGTGGCTGAGATTAAACTCAGGTTCGGTTGCACCCTTTTGAGGCCTCTCATACACGTGTTTCTGAAGGTTTTGCCTGGAGGCCTGTATTTCCAGTAACAGGAACTGGCACTCCTTCATGTATGGGGAAATCTCCAATCTACATTTCTTACCAAGGCGTCTGGCATGTTACTCTTCTTTCTCACATAGTGACGACACGCCACCACCGGTAGCAGGAAGGAACCGAGTAGCAGACACACTAAGAGGAGGAACCAGGGAAACAGCAGCCAGGAGTCACCTGGATAGGGGAAGATCGTTTCTATTACACCTCAGTAGTGGCAATACAGCTGCTTCACTCTCAGAGCCTATTGGAAACAGGCCAATAGGTAGTAAATTGCCAGCACTATAGAGCAAGCGGTTAGAGCGTGGTTTGAGCGGTTGGGCCAGTAACCGAAAGGTTGCTAGATTGAATCCTCGAGCTGACAAGGTAAAAATCTGTCGTTCTGCCCCTGAACAAGGCAGCTAACCCAGTGTCTCTAGGCCGTCATTGGAGATACGACTTTGTTCTTAACTGACTTGCCTAGTTAAATAAAGGTTAAATAAATAAAATGTGTGGGTCGTGTCTGTGAGGTCAGTCAGTACAGTAGTTTCAAGGATGCGTTAGTAAGAGGGTCCATTCAGTCTTGTCTCCAGGAAGTGAGCCTTTATATAGTCTTTGAAAAGGCTGCAGGAATACCCTTAACAATGTAAATGTAAATCCGGGACACTCAAATTAGTATGACATGTTACTTTTGGTATGGTTACAAAAGACAAGCAAAAACGAAAGTAGGGTGGTTGGTCGTGATGGATGAATGGCTCTATAACCATAGGTTGTAGGTTCACATCTCGTCACGGAAAATGTGAGCTGTTTAACTAATTAGCAACTTTTCAACTATTTACTACTTTTTAGCTACTTTGCAACTACTTAGCATGTTAGCTAACCATTCCCCTAACCCTAACCTTAACCCTTAAACCTAACTCCTAAACTTAACCCTAACCCCTAGCCTAGCTAACGGTAGCCAGCTAGCTAACATTAGCCACCTAGCTAGTTCATAACACATTGTACGTGTTTCTAATTCAGAACATATAATAGAAACTGCAATTCGTAACATATCATACGGCATGGGCGATGGACAGCCACAAATGAATACATACAATGCGAAACGTAACATATCATACTAAACGGAGCGTCTTGGATTTACATACAAAAATAACACGAAATGCTCTGAGACCAGCTTGTGCATGCATACAGAGCCTTGAGGGACACCAGAAGACCTCACCTGGTAATGCCACACAGAATGTATGGCTCTCACTGGCATTTCGGTACCTTTCTTTAGTCGGGGTGTAGACCACATAGCCACAGTACTTAACGTTGTTGTTTATTAGATGGTTGAGGACAAACTCTCCAGTTGTGTTTTTATGGACCTGTGGAAAAAAGAGTCAGCAGTTAGAACATGTTTGTGTATTTAATATGCGTGTGTGTTGGTGGGTGTGTGTCTGCATGCGTGTGGGCAGTACATGTGAGAGAATCACCTGTGCTGCCCAGCTAGGATGAGTGATGTTGAGGATATAGACGGTTGGAGGGTCATGGTAGGAAAAGCTGGTACTGTTGTAAATCTCCTCGATGGAAGTCTTATTATCCGGTCCCAACGGAAGGGTGACAGTCACTTTTAAAGATGATGTTGTGGGGGTCACAGACACATTGGGTGGCCCAAGGACAGCTGACATGTAAAAGACAAATAACGAGTGAGAATAAGACTGAGGAACATAACAAATTAGTGACAATCTGAAGAAAACAGGATAAACCCTTTTAGCATGGGCCAAATGCGCACTGGAATAATTGGTAAATAACATAAGCTTTCATGGAAACATATATTGACGTCATTAGGGAATATGAACAGACAGTTGGAGCTATGTGTATGTATCACAACTAAGGATTCTTCCCTCTGAGCCAACACATCATCAAAAAAACATCCCAATCTAGAAATAGTAGGATAAAGAGAGGTATTTGCTTACTGTCTCTCAGAGGTTTAAACAGTGCTGTACGGCCTAGTGAGTGACTGTTGGCGAAAACCTCAGCGTAGTAGGAATGTGGATAGATGTATGGTGTCTCTGCAGTGAGGTCACAAGAAAGAGTGGTGATGTCCTGGCACGCCATCTTCGGCTTGTATGGCTCTCCGTATCTATAATGAACACAACGACATGATCAAACATAAAACACACTATGTAGGGAACCCTCAGCCAAAATGTTATGTTGCACTTAGAAAAAATATTGAGTAACACTTTACTTGAAACCTGCAGTTGCAATGCTTTGTAACGTGTTATAAGCATGCATGAGCCTTTATCATGACATATCACGTGTTGTAAATGTCTTGCCTTTCAGGGCGTGCATGCGGCAGCCTAGCTGCTAGACCACAAATAGCACAACAGAGTTATGAAATAGGTGTCTTATTTAACCCCTTACTTCCTCATTTAGAAATAGCTGAAGGATAGTGTGTCAAACAGGGAACTGATATTGAGGGGGTATGATCAGGGCCAATCTTTTTCTGAACTGATTTGATGGTGACGCTATGAGGCCTTGAATAAGGACATGCAAGCAATTCCAGGTGACAGTCTCGGAGAGACAAATCAATGCGATTGGTGTGGCACTTGACATTTGCCCATCGGACGATGTCATGAGCAATTAGAGGAGCTGACGTTTCCACTTGGTAAAAGGATCTCGAAGAGGCAGTGAGTGATTGCGATGAAAACATCAGGTGAACTGAGTGTCGTTTGTAAAAGTTGAACTGTACATTTTTACAGGCAATTTTTTCCCACAGATTTATCCCTGTGGTGTGCAGAGAAACAGAGTGAGGCCTGTGGTAATGTACGGACCAGAGCCTGTCTGCTAAGGCTTGCCCCAGCCAGTAGAGCTCAACCTGCAGCATGGAGAAGTACAGTAGCACCACGCTTTCAAGTCTGATGGCAGTAGGTGGAGCGGCAAATCGAAAGAGCAACCCACCATATCCGAAACAATGGGGATAACGATGGGGACAACAATAGGGACAATGATGCTGAGGAGCATGGAGAAAAAGAAAATGACACTTTAACTTAAACACACACAACACACACACACACACGCACACACACACACACACACACACACACACACACACACACACACACACACACACACACACACACACACACACACACACACACACACACACACACACACACACACACACACACACACACACACACACACACACACACACACACACACACACACACACACACACACACACACACACACACACACACACACACACACACACACACACACACACACACACACACACACAGTCTCTTCCCGGAAGCATAGTTCTGTTTTTCAGCACACAGCTTTAAAATGTTGTTGACATAAGTCACATATCACCCTAGGTCACCCTAGCCTAGGCACATAAATATGCTGTTGGGTTGAAAGGTGAAAAGGTGACCACTGTATTCCTGTCTCACACCTTTGGTAATGGACACTGTAAAGGACCCCTTCATCTGGGCTGTCAAGCTTGTTCCAGTGGAGAACAGTCTTGAAATTCCTCGAGATGAAGTATGGCTTCCCTTCACCAATGGCTGAACAACCTATAGATAAAGACAAAGACGGTGGGGAAAGTTAACTTGAGACTGTCCATTCGCGAATAGCATTCGTAGCATAACGTCTCGCTAGTCAGCGCACAAAAAGCGTTGCTCTATTATTCAACATTGTCCCGACCCATTTGACATGCTCACAACAGCAGCCTTTGTCAAAGGATCTGCCTCACTCGAGATACGCTTGTTCCATTTTTACTCACAGCAGCTGTGGGCCAAACTCAAACAAGGCTTATGTGAGCTGGGCTTTGTTTCTTTGGCAGCAGGAACTAAAATGTGTAATTGTTCCTGGACTACAGAGGAGGGTACATAAGCAGCTGGACATATGGAAGCAAGCCAATTGTTTGATTTGAGTGAGAATAGGATGAAACAAAAGCAACAGTTTGGGTCTGTAGGGCCCATCCACAAAGGGATGTTTAATAAAAAAAATACAGTGTCCATAATAGGACAACCTTAATTCCTCAAGAGGTTTTTGCCAGTCTTATCAGGACTGTATAATAAGATAGAAACTGTAGTGGAAGAATAAGAAAAGGTGATACTCGCGACTTGCAGGTGCTGAGGCCCAGCGTGACGACTCAATCATGGTTTATGACATTGTTTGGATGGCTGACCATCTGTGGGCTATCACAGGGTTTAAACACACCTTATATGTGGATTTCTCTGGGGAGGGACGTTCCCACAGAACCCTGCGAGTACGGCGACCATTGGAGGTGTGAAGACAGATGAACACGTGAAATCGACTAAATGGATGTTATTGTGAGTTAAATTGTCATGGTTGGATTGTTTCAAGAGTTCATAAAGAGCAATGCATTTTGATATGTTTCATTGTGCTGTAAGTGCTATGGATTTCTTGTTACAGGGAAACTGGGTTATTCTGTTCATCGGACGGTTGATAGTTCAAAGAGGGAGCGACACAGTGGCGCTCTGCTATGTCCTAACTTGAGTTGATTAGATTAGAATCTGGGTGTGTTTTCCTGTCTTTTTTTTACTAGCAAAGTGCAAAGAAATGTTCCTTCAGGTTGAATGTGTGTTCATGCTTGAATTTGGCTATAGGACAGTAAATCTGTTAATAGTTTGAGAACTCTTAGAGATCATTCTGAATTGAAGACAAGTGTAGCCACGTTAAGCCTTAGCCTATTGGTGATAGTAATTTACCCTGATTAGTCTGTAGTGTATCATGTATATAATGTACACTGCAATTGTTTGAGTGTTAATTATTTCATGACTAATACATTCTACTAGTTGAATTGAGTAAATGCATTCCTCCTTTTACGGAGTAATTCTTTGATTGACTATACACTTATAATTTAGCAGGTCTACTGGTAGTTGTGATATACACAATACGCATAGCATATGCCTGGGTACAACCTTGACATCCCTGACCTGCTTGCTTCAATAAATGAATGCTAGTACATTGGTCGCCAGGATGAGCTATTTGTATCTAGTCTCTTAATAATTGAATAATGATGCAAGTTAGACATGTTCATTATAGTCCCACTGAGAGGTGATGCAAGGCTCGCTACCTTCACTATAACCTCTAGAGACGTACAGGGCCTGTTGCGTTTACTCACATATTGTTGGAGTCAAATTGATAAATGTGGTTTATTATTAGGTTTAACATCGTTTCGACATAATGTTTGGATAATTTCCATCCAACTACATAACGGGTGGGATTTCCCCTCACTACAATATAAGTACACTAGGAACAATTTATGCTTGGTTCACCTTTCCTTTTTAAAGCGTCCGTTACGTATGTACACCACTTACGTCACAGTACATCTGGTCATGTCTCGTGCAGATTACAGGTTGCGCAATTGACATTAACCAGAAAATGATACGCAGTCTCGACTCCATTCAACATTAGCATTTTGATATGCTCTATAATAATGTAGTCGATATAATAGACCACTCGTGGAGCACTCAAATGCCCGTGGATCCATTTTCCATTGATCGCTACAATTTAGAAGGAGTGAAGTCCACAAAGGGTTCACTACTCTTTTTCCACCAAGACCTTAATTAGAACTGAGGGGAAACTTCCAGAGCCTCACTACATCTAATTAATTACGACCACATATGAAACAAAGGCTATAGTCATGCGTCCCAAATGGCACCCTATTCCCTATATAGTGCAGTGCTTTTGTCCAGAGCCCAGTACACTATTTAGGAAATAGGGTTGGCATTTGGGATGTAAGTCTAGGTTTATACCTACAAAAGAGTGCACTCATCCAAATCAAACAGGAGATCAGTAGTGCCCCATTAAACTCACCATAGCAGTACAGGAGAAGCACTATGACCTTCCTAGGCCACATATCCATTGGGCTTGAGGAGTAAGAAGAGTGAGATTAAAATCCCGTTCCCACTGTCTGTACTCCTTTGTCCTGATTTCCTCAGGGAGAACCCACCATGTGATGTGTAGTAAATAGGACTCCAGTCAAACAAAAACAAATAGGAATGGTCCAGGTCCAAAATCAATGAAGACACAAGGAGAGACCAAGTCCCAATCGTCCGGGTATCGGTGAGTGGCTCTGGGCGTCATAGGATATCCTATCCACGACGTGAACCATCTCTGACCAGCTTAGGGAGAGGAGCACCCATCCCCAGGTGTGCTGCAGGTGAACTTTGGAACCGTCTTATCAACTTTGTTCCTGTTTTCGTCTCCCTATGCTCAACCTCCCTCCCACAAAGACTCTGTTACTGTGTTGACTGTCCTCTTTTTCCTCTCTCTCTCTCTCTCTCTCTCTCTCTCTTTTTCTTTCTCTTTTTCTCTCTCTCGCTCTCTCTCTTGTGTTCTTGTCTTTCAGGTTTTATCTGAAAATTGATCCTAAATAATTACAAAGGAGATAGAACACGCTATCTGGGAACACATCTCACCCCTCCATGGGAATAAACTGTATAACCTGTTTTCAGTTTCACCAGTATCTATTTCGGTGTTTAATGGTATTCAAACAATGTTATGTTACATAGCTAGTGATTCAATGGCACACCTTTCTGTGCACAACCAAGGTGTGTACAGAACGTGAATTATTGTATCGGAATGAATGAAGGAGACTCCCAAGAAATATTGCTTCAGTGGATCTTTGTATGATAATTATGAAAATCTGAATGTCTAATGTAGTCGTTCCCAAACATTTTATAGTCCCGTACCCCTTCAAACATTCAACCTCCAGCTGCGTACCCCCTCTATCATCAGGGTCAGCGCACTCTCAAATGTTGTTTTTTGCCGTCATTGTAAGCCTGCCACACACACACACTATACGATACATTTAATAAACATAAGAATGACTGTTTTTGTCACAACCGGGCTCGTGGGAAGTGACACAGAGCTCTTATAGGACCAGTGCACAAATAATAATATAATAATTATCAATCATTTTGCTCTTTATTTGACCGTCTTACACATAAAACCTTATTTGTTCATCAAAAATTGTGAATAACTCACCACAGGTTAATGAGAAGGGTGTGGTTGAAAATGTTGGGTTCGGATTTTTTGACTTCTGAATCATGAAATATACTTATTCCTTTCACTGAGGGAGAGAGGCTAATTTATAACATTTACATGATGTCAAGATGTGTTATTGTTAGCCATCAGGGATCCTATGGGAGGAGGAAAGACAGGCTGGCACGAGTCAACATGACAGCCGTGAGTTGGGGAGGAGTGAGCACTTTGGGGCAGAGGTCAGGTCAGATGAAGTGAGGAAGAACAGGTATCACTAAGGTTCTGTCTAGCAACAGAGATGCATTGGCTGTTCAGATGTGTAGGAGGAGACTCGGCCTAGGAGAAAGGTTTAAATATCAGTGCTTGTATGAATATGTCTTTTGTCGATTCAGCTGTTCAATCCTTTGGGAAGAATAAACTTGGTTTAAGCGTCCGTGGAGTTCTTACTCTGATAATTAGAACCTAACAATAGGATGCACATAACTCTGCAATGTTGGGTTGTATTGGAGAGAGTCTCAGTCTTAAATCATTTTCCACACACAGTCTGTGCCTGTATTCATGCTAGTGCAGACCGAGAATCTACTCTCACATAGGTACGTGATAGCAAAGGGCATCAGAGTCTTAACAGCTCGATTTGCCAAGGCAGGATACTCAGTGCAGCCCAACCCAGAAATCTGGCAGTGGCTTCTGATTAAATACAATTTTCACAGAACCGCTTGTTGCAATTTCGACGAGGCTCTCTTGTTCAGATATCGGTAAGTGGACTGGAGGCATGGCAGAAAACAAATAACGAATCCAGCTGTTTATGTCATCGGTTTGGGGAAAGTACCTGCGTAATTGCGTACCCAACTCATTCAGGTGCTTCGCTATATCACATTTGACATAGTCCTGTAAACTTGAGTTAATTTGCACACCAAAAAAATCATACAATGATGGAAAGACCTGTGTGTTGTCCTTGTTAATGCAGACAGAGAAGCGCTTCAACTTCTTAATCAAAGCTTACAATTTTGTCCCGCACATTGAATACCGTCCACTTTGACCTTAATGTCTCGGTAAAAATACCTGGGAAGTAGTTTAGTTTAGCTTAGTTTAGCTTGTTCCTCTACATTCTATTACAATACTAAACTCAGATTATTCAGGCGAGAAAAAACATCACCCA
Organism: Salvelinus fontinalis; assembly: GCF_029448725.1. Classification (NCBI taxonomy): domain Eukaryota; kingdom Metazoa; phylum Chordata; class Actinopteri; order Salmoniformes; family Salmonidae; genus Salvelinus; species Salvelinus fontinalis. The sequence continues at coordinate 32,497,815 of NC_074670.1, read as the reverse complement.
TATAGGCCAGTCGTGTGAGAAACGTCATCATCACGCAAGCGGTCCGACAAGTAAAAAATATGGTCAGTAAATAAAACTTTAAACCCGTCTCTCAATTTAAAAAAACGTGTCAATACTTTGCCCCTTGATAACCTGTGCACTTCGGTATGTTGTAAAATCGTTACATGGTCGCTGCCCATATCATTGCATAGTGCAGAAAATATACAAGAGTTCAGGGTCCTTGCTTTAACAAGTTAACCATTTTCACTGTAGTGTCAAAAACGTCTTTCAAGCTGTCAGGCATTCCCTTGGCAGCAAGAGCCTCTCGGTGGATGCTGCAGTGTACCCAAGTGGCGTCGGGAGCAACTGCTTGCACGCACGTTACCACTCCACTATCTCTCTCTGTCATGGCTTTTGCGTCATCAGTACAGATATCAACATGAGCAGCAGCTACGTTTGGCTACATATGGACCGTTAAGTGGAATTCCCGCGAGAGAGTAATGTTTAATGTGATTGGACGTTAATTATTTGACTAAGCTACCTGTATTTGACATTGTGTTGTTATTTCGCTGAACACTAGATGGTTTAATTTTACTTTTGGCAGTGAAACGAGGCTACTCAGGCAAGAAAAAAACTCACCCAAATGTATAGCCCCGTTGGAAAATATAAATGAAAATGTGAAGGAAAAAAATGAAAAAAATAATAATAATCAAATTTTTAATTGGCGTACCCCCATCCCTATCATATAGACTTTGTTTTCAGATGGTAATAACATGGATCATCAAGCTATTTGATTCTCAATCCAGAGGGTATAATGCACACTGAATTATGCGTCTATGATCTATTTTATACACTGGTGTGAACAGTAGGTGAGCCATTTACAATAGGAGGACGTAAGAAACAGGAAGAAAAACCTGCTACAGAGGTCAAGGTGTGCAATACATACATTATCTAATGCTGCGGTTATCCCATATACCCATTAGTCTAAGATGGGAACATTCAAGGCTTTATTGATTAAATCATATATGAGGGACCTTCTGTCTCCATCGACAGTAACAGAGATAACACTTGTAGGCATAAACACTGCACTCAAATAAGCTGCTGTATTTTGTTTATCACAACAGCATGCTCGTTTATGTCTGTCTGAGTGTCGTAGGATCATATTGGTCATGAAGACTCAAGGCTGCGTGCATAACTCTACGACAAAGAGCAAATCAACATTCAGATACAGTGACTCAGATGTAATTGGACTGGATAAAAACAGAGTGTGGACCATGGTCACTGAATTGTGTTCCCAGTGGGTGTCTGCAAGTCTAGAACACGACTCTAACCCCTCATTTCCATTAGATATTCAAGGGTTATTTTGCATCAAAACAAAAAAAAATATTTGTGCAACTTCAACCCACGACCCTCGCCCTCTCTTCTGCGTATTTATGTATTTATGCCTGGGAGTGTAGCACAATAATATAAGACATTTTGCTAAGTGGAAAAATCGAATTAAATGTTATTGGTCACATATACATGGTTAGCAGATGTTATTGCGAGTGTAGCGAAATGCTTGTGCTTCTAGTTCCTACCCCGCAGCAATATCTAACAAGTAATATCTAACAATTCCACAACAAAATACCTAATACACACAAATCTAAGTATAGGAATGGAATAGGATAAATATAAATATATGGATGAGCAATGTCAGAGCGGCATATGCTAAGATGCAATAAATAGTATAGAATACAGAATATACATATGAGATGAGTAATGCAAGATATGTAAACATTATTAAAGTGGCATTATTAAAGTGACCAGTGATGAGCTTGGAGGGTAATATGGTGTTGAATGCTGGAAGGCAGTATATTCATGAATTATGAAAAGCCTTGGTATCTTTACCCTATTAAGCTGGACTGCAACACAGAGCATAAAACTAATGTAATTGTTGGTTTCTTCTGCGGTCCCGCTCACCTCTCTCATCAGGAACATATATGGATTTGACCCATGCAGGAGATAGCAAAATCCAGCACTGTAAATTATATTCCTTCAGTCAATACTTCATGACTGATGTAGCAGAGACCTGCATAGAATTCACATAAGTCCCTCTCACCTCTCATCAGGAAAATAGATGGATTTAAACAGAAGAAAAAAATCTAGGCCTAAATATTCTATTCCTTCAGTCAATACTTCATGACTGATAAATATAGGAGACTTGCAAAAAATGTTCTGTCCTTTCACAGAAGTCTAAGTGGCAATATGTGACTCACCACCTGGATTCGGTCTTATGTAGCAAAATGTGAAATAGTTTTTTTTTTTTTACCTTGGATAAAAGTAGAGGAACAATGGGAAAGTATTTTTACTTTGGAAGTTGATACACTTTTGAGAAAAGAGCCTTTGAATATTTTGTCTACACCCATTCAGCATTGTTCACATCCTCTTAAGCCAGCCCCTCCCATCTCTTTAAGGATTCACATGTGAGGTCATATGCTAGACAGTGAGTAGTGTAGTAAAGATTAAGACTAGAAGTGGTAGTAGACTGCAATAAGGAAAAATTCCAGGTAAACAGAAAGTGTCTAGATAAAAAATATTTTATAAATATTAGATGACGCTTACCCAGACACACTTTTCTAAATGTAATGGTCATGTGAAAGAAATGCTTTAACCCCCAGCCACATCCAATGTTGGAAAAAGTACTAAATTGTCATACTTGAGGAAAATAATACATCTTTACAAATTTCTTATATTAAACCAGACGGAACAATTGTATTTAAAAAAAATATTTGACAGATTTACTTAAGTTTACAATTTACTTAAGTATCAAATTCCTTATATTAAGCAAAACAGACAGCAACAAGCAATAAGAGCCAGGTGTTATGCTGATGAAGGAGGACCCAAAAGCGACGTAATAGAAACAGAGTCTTTATTCCAGTCTTAGACAAAAACGATACTCCTGATATATCTAAGGTAAAAACAAAACAGGAAAACTGAAATCCTCTCGTCAGTAGAGATGAACGACTGGAGACGCGACCACTAGACACCTGCTCACATGCAGCATCTGATGAAGGCAAAAACACGACAGGGCGGAACAAGGACACTGAACAGCAAACATCAAACAAGAATCCGACAAGGACTGAAGCGGAAAACAGAGGAAGAAATAGGAACTCTAATGAGGGCAAAAATAGGGGACAGGTGTGAAAGAGTAAATGAGGTCGTTAGGAGAATGAGAAACAGCTGGGAGCAGGAACGGAACGATAGAGAGAGAGCGGGAGAGGGAGAAAGGGAGGAGGAGAGAGAAGGATAGAAAGAGGGAAAGAACCTAATAAGACCAGCAGAGGGAAGCACAGGGACAAGACATGATGATCAAAAACATGACAGTACCCCCCCACTCACCGAGCGCCTCCTGGCGCACTCGAGGAGGAACCCTGGCGGCAACAAAGGAAATCATCAATCAACGAACGGTCCAGCACATCCCGAGATGGAACCCAACTCCTCTCCTCAGGACCGTAACCCTCCCAATCCACTAAATACTGGTGACCACGTCCCCGAGAACGCATGTCCATGATCTTCCGTACCTTGTAAATAGGTGCGCCCTCGACAAGGACGGGAGGGGGGGAGGGAAGACGAACGGGAGCGCGAAGAAAAGGCTTGACACAAGAGACATGGAAGACAGGGTGGACGCGACGAAGATGTCGCGGAAGAAGCAGTCGCACAGCGACAGGATTGACAACCTGAGAGACACGGAACGGACCAATGAACCGCGGAGTCAACTTGCGAGAAGCTGTCGTAAGGGGAAGGTTACGAGTGGAAAGCCACACTCTCTGACCGCGACAATACCTAGGACTCTTAATCCTACGTTTATTGGCGGCTCTCACAGTCTGCGCCCTGTAACGGCAAAGTGCAGACCTGACCCTCCTCCAAGTGCGCTCACAACGTTGGACAAAAGCCTGAGCGGAGGGAACGCTGGACTCGGCGAGCTGGGACGAGAACAGAGGAGGCTGGTAACCAAGACTACTCTGAAACGGAGATAGCCCGGTAGCAGACGAAGGAAGCGAGTTGTGAGCGTACTCAGCCCAGGGGAGCTGTTCTGCCCAAGACGCAGGGTTTCGAAACGAAAGGCTGCGTAAAATGCGACCAATCGACTGATTGGCCCTTTCTGCTTGACCGTTAGACTGGGGATGAAATCCGGAAGAGAGACTGACGGAAGCACCAATCAAACGACAGAACTCCCTCCAAAACTGTGACGTGAATTGCGGACCTCTGTCTGAAACGGCGTCTAACGGGAGGCCATGAATTCTGAACACATTCTCAATGATGATTTGTGCCGTCTCCTTAGCGGAAGGAAGCTTAGCGAGGGGAATGAAATGTGCCGCCTTAGAGAACCTATCGATAACCGTAAGAATCACAGTCTTCCCCGCAGACGAAGGCAGACCGGTAATAAAGTCTAAGGCGATGTGAGACCATGGTCGAGAAGGAATGGGAAGCGGTCTGAGACGACCGTCAGGAGGAGAGTTACCTGACTTAGTCTGCGCGCAGTCCGAACAAGCAGCCACGAAACGGCGCGTGTCCCGCTCCTGAGTAGGCCACCAAAACCGCTGGCGAATAGAAGCAAGCGTACCCCGAACGCCGGGGTGGCCAGCTAACTTGGCAGAATGAGCCCACTGAAGAACAGCCAGACGAGTAGAGACAGGAACAAACAGAAGGTTACTAGGACAAGCGCGCGGCGACGCAGTGTGAGTGAGTGCTTGCTTTACCTGTCTCTCAATTCCCCAGACAGTCAACCCGACAACACGCCCTTCAGGAAGAATCCCCTCGGGGTCGGTAGAAACCACAGAAGAACTAAAGAGACGGGATAAGGCATCAGGCTTGGTGTTCTTATTCCCCGGGCGATAGGAAATCACGAACTCGAAACGAGCGAAAAACAACGCCCAACGAGCTTGACGTGCATTAAGTCGTTTGGCAGAACGGATGTACTCAAGGTTCTTATGGTCAGTCCAAACGACAAAAGGAACGGTCGCCCCCTCCAACCACTGTCGCCATTCGCCTATGGCTAAGCGGATAGCGAGCAGTTCGCGGTTACCCACATCATAGTTGCGTTCCGATGGCGACAGGCGATGAGAAAAGTAAGCGCAAGGATGAACCTTATCGTCAGACTGGAAGCGCTGGGACAGAATGGCTCCCACGCCCACCTCTGAAGCGTCAACCTCGACAATGAATTGTTTAGTGACGTCAGGAGTAACAAGGATAGGGGCGGATGTAAAACGCTTCTTGAGGAGATCAAAAGCTCCCTGGGCGGAACCGGACCACTTAAAGCAAGTCTTGACAGAAGTCAGAGCTGTGAGAGGGGCAGCCACTTGACCGAAATTACGAATGAAACGCCGATAGAAATTAGCGAAACCGAGAAAGCGCTGCAACTCGACACGTGACTTAGGAACAGGCCAATCGCTGACAGCCTGGACCTTAGCGGGATCCATCTGAATGCCTTCAGCGGAAATAACAGAACCGAGAAAAGTGACAGAGGAGACATGAAAGGCGCACTTCTCAGCCTTCACGTAGAGACAATTCTCTAAAAGGCGCTGGAGTACACGTCGAACGTGCTGAACATGAATCTCGAGTGACGGTGAAAAAAATCAGGATATCGTCAAGGTAAACGAAAACAAAGATGTTCAGCATGTCTCTCAGTACATCATTAACTAATGCCTGAAAGACAGCTGGAGCATTAGAGAGACCGAACGGCAGAACCCGGTATTCAAAATGCCCTAACGGAGTGTTAAACGCCGTTTTCCACTCGTCCCCCTCTCTGATGCGTACGAGATGGTAAGCGTTACGAAGGTCCAACTTAGTAAAGAACCTGGCTCCCTGCAGCATCTCGAAGGCTGACGACATAAGGGGAAGCGGATAACGATTCTTAACCGTTATGTCATTCAGCCCTCGATAATCCACGCAGGGGCGCAGAGTACCGTCCTTCTTAACAAAGAAAAACCCCGCTCCGGCGGGAGAGGAAGAAGGCACCACAGTACCGGCGTCGAGAGAAACAGACAGATAATCCTCGAGAGCCTTACGTTCGGGAGCCGACAGAGAGAATAGTCTACCCCGAGGAGGAGTGGTCCCCGGAAGGAGATCAATACAACAATCATACGACCGGTGAGGAGGAAGAGAGCTGGCTCTGGACCGACTGAAGACCGTGCGTAGATCATGATATTCCTCCGGCACTCCTGTCAAATCACCAGGTTCCTCCTGAGTAGAGGGGACAGAAGAAACAGGAGGTATAGCAGACATTAAACACTTCACATGACAAGAAACATTCCAGGATAGGATAGAATTACTAGACCAATTAATAGAAGGATTATGACATACTAGCCAGGGATGACCCAAAACAACAGGTGTAAAAGGTGAACGAAAAATCAAAAAGGAAATGGTCTCACTGTGGTTACCAGATACTGTGAGGGTTAAAGGTAGTGTCTCACATCTGATACTGGGGAGAGAACTACCATCTAAGGCGAACATGGGCGTGGGCCTCCCTAACTGTCTGAGAGGAATCTCATGTTTCCGAGCCCATGCTTCGTCCATAAAACAACCCTCAGCCCCAGAGTCTATCAAGGCACTGCAGGAAGCAGCCGAACCGGTCCAGCGTAGATGGACCGACAAGGTAGTACAGGATCTTGATGGAGAGACCTGAGTAGTAGCGCTCACCAGTAGCCCTCCGCTTACTGATGAGCTCTGGCTTTTACTGGACATGATATGACAAAATGTCCAGCAGAACCGCAATAGAGACAAAGGCGGTTGGTGATTCTCCGTTCCCTCTCCTTAGTCGAGATGCGAATACCTCCCAGCTGCATGGGCTCAGTCTCTGAGCTGATGGGAGAAGATGGTTGAGATGCGGAGAGGGGAAACACCGTTAACGCGAGCTCTCTTCCACGAGCTCGGTGACGAAGATCTACCCGTCGTTCTATGCGGATGGCGAGTGCAATCAAAGAGTCCACGCTGGAAGGAACCTCCCGGGAGAGAATCTCATCCTTAACCTCAGCGTGAAGTCCCTCCAGAAAACGAGCGAGCAACGCCGGCTCGTTCCAGTCACTGGATGCAGCAAGAGTGCGAAACTCTATAGAGTAATCCGTTATGGATCGATCACCTTGACATAGGGAAGCCAGGACCCTGGAAGCCTCCTTCCCAAAAACAGAACGATCAAAAACGCGTATCATCTCCTCCTTAAAGTTCTGATAAACGTTAGAACACTCAGCCCTTGCCTCCCAGATAGCTGTGCCCCACTCCCGAGCCCGACCAGTCAGGAGCGATATGACGTAAGCGATCCGAGCTCTCTCTCCTGAGTATGTGTTGGGCTGGAGAGAGAACACAATATCACACTGGGTGAGAAAGGAGCGACACTCAGTGGGCTGCCCAGAGTAACAAGGTGGGTTATTAACCCTAGGTTCCGGAGACTTGGAAGACCAGGAAGTAGCTGGTGGCACGAGACGAAGACTCTGAAACTGTCCTGAGAGATCGGAGACATGAGCGGCCAGGGTCTCAACGGCATGACGAGCAGCAGACAATTCCTGCTCGTGTCTACCGAGCATTTCTCCCTGGATCTCGATGGCAGTCTTGCGAGAATCCGTAGTCGCTGGGTCCATTCTTGGTCGGATTCTTCTGTTATGCTGATGAAGGAGGACCCAAAAGCGACGTAATAGAAACAGAGTCTTTATTCCAGTCTTAGACAAAAACGATACTCCTGATATATCTAAGGTAAAAACAAAACAGGAAAACTGAAATCCTCTCGTCAGTAGAGATGAACGACTGGAGACGCGACCACTAGACACCTGCTCACATGCAGCATCTGATGAAGGCAAAAACACGACAGGGCGGAACAAGGACACTGAACAGCAAACATCAAACAAGAATCCGACAAGGACTGAAGCGGAAAACAGAGGAAGAAATAGGAACTCTAATGAGGGCAAAAATAGGGGACAGGTGTGAAAGAGTAAATGAGGTCGTTAGGAGAATGAGAAACAGCTGGGAGCAGGAACGGAACGATAGAGAGAGAGCGGGAGAGGGAGAAAGGGAGGAGGAGAGAGAAGGATAGAAAGAGGGAAAGAACCTAATAAGACCAGCAGAGGGAAGCACAGGGACAAGACATGATGATCAAAAACATGACACCAGGGGCACACTACAACACTCAGACATAATTTACAAACTAAGCATTTGTGTTTAGTGAGTCTGCCAGATCAGAGGCAGTAGGGCTGACCAGGGGTGTTCTCTTGATAAGTGTGTTTAGTGAGTCTGCCAGATCAGAGGCAGTAGGGCTGACCAGGGGTGTTCTCTTGATAAGTGTGTTTAGTGAGTCTGCCAGATCAGAGGCAGTAGGGCTGACCAGGGGTGTTCTCTTGATAAGTGTGTGAATTGGAACGAGTACTTTTGGGTGTCAAGGAAAATGTATGGATGAAAAAGTACATTATTTTCTTTACGAATGTAGTGAAGTAAAAGTTGACAAAAATATTAGTAAAGTAATGTACGGATACCACAAAAAGCTACTTAAGTAGTACTTTAAAGTATTTTTACTTAAGTACTTTACACCACTGCCCAAATGCCTTCACACCAGTACATTAGCATCCTTTATATACTGTTACACATGCACTTATCACAGTATTCCATACATAAGTTAAGGCCATGCAACCTGAGTGAGTTTTTGTTTATTTGCACATGTACAGTACATAAACAGATGAATGCATTTATATGTATGTGGTGGACACTTGATACAGTCACATGACATTGTTGTGGTATGTCACAAAATCAGGTTACGACCACACATCAATATTCATTTTACATATCAATATTTTGCAGTCTTGCTAAGTCATTGGTCTCTACAGAAGGTGTAAACGGTACAGCCGAATGGTTACTTGCATAGTAGCAATATCAGAAATCGATAGCGTCAATATAAATGAAATATAAGGTATGTACAAGAGCAATATCAATAACGATATCAGTGATAGACGAGGTAAAGAGGCTGAGCAGCGGTATAAACCCCAAAAAATAGTAGCAGCAACGAAAAGAACTTCCTGACAAAATGAGAAACGTATAATATCTGAATATGGAACTAAATTCTTACCTGTAGACATAGATGAAACATTAACGGCAGACTGCTACCCCTTTAATAAGACATCCGGTGTTGTTTCCGTTTAGTTTGCACAGCTTGTTTGGCCCGTTGTGTTCCACTGATTTCAAAGTGTTATTTTCAGAGTGAGTCAGCATTCATCGTCCAGAAAGTAGTCCATCACAACTTTTTCCCACTGACCTTAGTCGATAGCGCCTAATAAATTCAGGGCAGCAATATTATTGAGAGCAGTAGCAACATATTTGCAATTCTCCATTGCTAACCTTATATCTTTAAAAAATGTTGTAAACTACAGTAGAAAGGATTATCTAGGCATTATGAGCAGCTCATTTTATAGACACAAGATGCAACAGCGCAGACCAATCCAAACTCATCTCCTGGCATGTCCATCCCACTCATTATCTCAGACAATCATGGCTAGCGGGAAGGTTGCCGTCTTTCTCTGTGGCTAAACCAACTCGGCTCATAATTTTAACAGATATTTACAGATGACATCCAAGTTTGATATTAAGGCACATTAAAGTTCACATGTTCGAGAAGGCATTTCTGCCAAAAAAACATTTTGCGCAAAAAAATATTTTTTACGTTCAAAAGGCTCTCGTGTGAAGTCGTGACTAGCGATATACGTCTAGTTTCCTGAATACACGTAGAAAAATGGTTCAAAAAGAGTTATTCAGCTGTCCCCCATAGGAGAACCCTTTCTGGTTCCAGGTAGAACCCTTTTGGGGGTCTTCAAAGGGTTCTACGGGGACAGCCAAATAACTATTAGGTTCTAGATAATACCTTTTTCTCTAAGAGTGTACAGTGTGCACCCAATACATTGTTCTATCAAAAAGGTGAGGTTTATTGTATCTCTAAATCTGACCAGTTTCTTATTTATAACTTTGATCCAAGGCCGTTTGCCGAGAACTTTGCTATGAGATAAGGTTTATCTTCGAGAAGTGTCTCAGAGTTGTCACCATATTTTCAGGAGAGTAGTGCACACATAGATACAATAAAATGCAAGGTTTTATATTTAATTACATGAGTCCGGACACCTCTTTCATCAATTATCTTCAATAGCAAATGATAAAAAAGTAAACAATGAAGGCCTTGGAGAGACCATGGCCTTATCCGCTCCCTAGCCGATGCTTTTCACACACTTCTAGCAGTCCTCTCATCATTACATGACAAATTCATTAGTCTTTACACAATTAACTAGTTTTACCTCCCACTACCCTCGCTTGCATCTCACCCTCGTTCAAATGCAAATGAGAAAAGCCAAAGGTTGTCACGTTCCTGACCTTATTTCCTTTATTTTGTCTTTGTTTAGTATGGCCAGGACGTGAGCTGGGTGGGCATTCTATGTTATGTGTTTCTATGTTGGGTTTATGTTCAATTAGCCTGATATGGTTCTCAATCAGGGGCAGGTGTTTTACGTTTCCTCTGATTGAGAACCATATTTAGGTAGGCTGTTCACACTGTTTGTTTGTGGGTGATTGTTGCTGTGTCTATGTTGGTTGCACCACACGGTATTGTTTCGTTTCGTTTCGTTCGTTCTTTCCTGTTCGTGTGTTCATTGTTATATGTTCTCAAGTTCAGGTCTGTTTACGTCGTTTTTGTTGTTTTGTCATTTATCAAGTGTGCTTCGTGTTCGTCTTTCTTTAAATAAATCATTGTCTTCATACCTCGCTGCATATTGGTCCGATTCTTGCTCTTCCTCAGACGAGGAGGAGAACGAACGTTACAAAGGTAGACAAAGAGGATTAGGGAAAATTACACCGTACAAAATGGACGAGCGGTCCCATGGTGCAACAGTGCTTTTGCTGCCTTCATTTGGCATTCAGAAAATGAGTGTGAAAAAGAAAACCGTTTGGCGTCAAATGAATTGCTATAATGACTCATAATCATAGCCATACTGCTGCCAGTCCAGCCATGCAGTCCCACAGTACAGTGTGTGCATCTTAGTAAAAAAAACACAATTAAACAAAAACTGTTATGGCCACAAATGTACTACAAATGTACTGATCAATCATATCAAAACAGATGGCCTTAAAGCAAACGGAGGGATTGAAGGAGGAGGTCATTGCTTCAGCTGCAGAGTTAACTGTGCAGAAATGCAATAATTGCCTTTGTGAAAGAACAAATTCAGCTCAGCAAATGAATCATTGATGGGCTCCAAGCACAAATGACTTGTAGCACATAATTACAAAAGGCATCATAATGTTCTCTTTCAAATTCGCTCCATTTCATGATTCTTTGCTATCCTCACTAGTCAGACATATGGAAGTTAATAAAAATATTCTACACGAGCTACATTTTCAATGGTTTACTTTTTTTTGTTTGGTCTATAAACTCGTAAAATATACACAAACATGCTGATAACGCTTCGATCCAATAACCAAGTTTAATTAACTGCTGTTTGACTACTGTGGCAGAGCCACTGCCACCTGCATATGACAGCTGGCCACAGGCTGATAGAGGAGTTGGCCCACTTACAAGCCACTGTGTTCTAACAGAAAGATAACAGAACAGCCACCTCAACCTGGCAACAAAATGATCTGGCAGCCCAGCAACATCAAGCTCAAAATCCACAGCATCCTAAGGTACTGCAGTATGGGCTACTTAATTTAACAACACAGAGAAGCCCTATTGTTCTTCCATTATTCCTTTTCCTCAGGACTTCTCGCAACATTTGCGAAAATGTGATAATTTTTGGGGGGGACAAATTTGAGCTTTAATTGTTCGTCTGTTCGTTCTGAACTTTTCATGAGGCATGAGATGAGACATCTGCCAATTTTACTGACTCCTTTTATAGGGCCTAGTAACAAAGTAATCAATCACCAGATGAGGCTATTAATTAAAAAGAGAACGAAATAACTGTCTGGAGACCCAGAGAAGAAAAGAAAGGGGGGATGTTCTGTGTAACTACAGTATATTGGACAGTGTGTTACTATGCCCCTGTTTGACCTCAACTTCCACTCAAAGTCGTCGGACTCCCTTTGAAGCCCAAAGTTCATCCTGTCGACAAGTTTTTTGATCAGCATGTCCTCGGAGAAATCCATACGCTACTGTGATCCCTGGCTGTTTCCAATTCCTACTCCGCTGTAACAATGTGCTCGAGTGGATTCTATAGGAGAATCCATCTCCTTCCTCCTTGTCACCAAATTAATTCGCAGCCAAGGCACCCTGGAGAGAAAACAGCTTTGAAGTTGGACACAGGACTGAGTGACGAGAGAGAGAGTGAGAGCAGACCTAGCCTTGTGCTTCAGGAGCATCATCAACACCGATTCCTCCTGTCTGTTTGCCGTCACAGCCGGTCAAACATGACTCACACCTTTCACCTGTAGCTAGCTGGTCTACAGAATTAGTGGAAAGAGTCAGTACCTTTGATCTGGCCTTGGAAACGTGTGTTGGTCTGAGATAACACTGACCCTTTTAGGACCAATCATCTAGGGGTCTCAGTGCAAGAAGGAACAGAGGGAGCCGGTACTGCAGACACATTAGATATTTTTCAGTCAACTGAGGGACTTTCTAATATGGATTCTGTGAGACAAGGGGGTCTTCAAGCATGCATCACCTTACATTGCTGCATCTCGTCATGCTAGAACATGTCTTGCCTACATCAACTGACATACATAGCCACGGGCTTTCTGTACGTCTCTGACTTTGTGTGTAACAATCACACATGTTTTTCTGGGCAGAGAGCAGATCGTACTGAATGCTGATCGCAGCCGTCCTTCACATATAGAGGAATAGAGTAATACATCACGAGCAGACCACAAATGGATTCAGAAGGGAGAAATAGAAACACAAAATAGAATGGAGCCCCATTGAAATGATATGTCTTAGAATGTGTGGAGAGCATGGAACCAAGGCCTTCTCTGTCTCTGCGGGAGAAAAGCAGCTAATTACTGGCTGCTGACTGCAGCGGTCGATAGGCCCTAGTTCCCTGCAGGGCCGTATCCATTGGAAACGGGGCTGAGCTCGAGCTCCCTGCTGGAATGGGAGAAGTGATCACCCACCGCCTCCCTGGAAAAGGTCTCTGTGGTATTTTGATGCCCGGGGAGGGGGGCCATGACAAGCCTCCACTCAAACTAATGAAAGCTCACAGGTACCCTGAGCAACTCTGACAGATCCCTCTCAGGCAGAAAGAGACAGAGAGAAGGGCAGAAGGCAGCTCCACAGAGACTGGTGGACTGAGAGAGTGTACACATAGACATTGACAGTCAGACAGACACAGGAACATGAGGGCAGGCAGGCAGGCAGGCAGGCAGGCAGGCAGGCAGACAGACAGACAGACAGACAGACAGACAGACAGACAGACAATGCAAGCAAGCAGGCAGAGAGGTCAACATGCACAACAGGGGCCACATTTCAACCTGAATACACAGGAATCTAATGTACAATCTATTACAAACCGTATTACTGCCTCTATAAATGCCTCTAAGAATTTGACCTCGACACAGTCTTAAACTTTCATGCGTGTGGCTCAATGGGCAAGCGTGACAATGAAAAACTATTATTTGATTGGGGCGAGGGACGTGAAGAAAAGGTGAGCCATGTCTTATATCACAGTAACACAAGTATGGAATCATTCATCAGCGTCTTAACAATTTATTCACTAATGGCCTCATAATGACCCTCTCAGAAGAGGTGCCCTTTTTCCGACATTAATGAGAAATGATTATAACGAGACAATAACGTACTGTTTGATTCTATCATTAAAGTATGCTGCACGTAGCTGCGCTAATGGCGTGGCATTATCAAAACCAATCAATTTTGCCTCCGTCATTTTAATTTGTGGCACGACCAAGATGTGTAACTTGGCAAACAACTGGAAACTGTTTGTTACACCAACAGTCTTGTTTGGTTGTTAGGTAGGCTGAAAAATACTGTTGTATGACTAATGTGAGTTAAGCACAATGCTCCCGAGTGGCACAGCGATCTAAGGCACTACATCTCAGTGCTAGAGGCGTCACTACAGACCCTGGTTTGAACCCTGTATCACAACCAGCCGTGATTGGGAGTCCCATAGGGCGGCGCACAATTGGCCCAGCGTCGTCTGGGTTTGGTCGGGGTAGGCCGTCATTGTAAATAAGAATTAGTTCTTAACTGACTTGCCTAGTTAAATAAAGGTAAAAAAAAAACTGACTTTCTTACTCTCAAATCGTTGATGGCGCTGTTGTAGCTTTATCCAAGTACTTAACCTGCATTATTCCAGGAAATGAATAATTCAGTACACCCACCTTCTTATCCCTGATCCCCACATCAATATGAATGGGACCAGGCAGACTAGCTTTGCGATCAATGTTTCATTCTGCCAGGAGCAGTAGCATACCCAGCCAGGCACCAGAGCCCACAAACAGAAACAGCAGCCATATAAAACGCTGAGACGTTGCTCTAGACATCACCTAGCCGGTTGGCCAAAATAGAGCAAGTTGGAAGCAAGTGTATCTATGGAATGATGATGAAAATTATTCAAATGGAGAACGATCACATCGTCCGAGAAGTGCGAATCAACACAAAAAATGGCGACGTTTGAATCTTCAAAGCCAAGGCCGGCGTTACGAAAGTGAGGGATAGTGGACTGTAGTAGACACCAATGGATGATAGAGCGTCTGGTGATGATTTTTAATCGCCAGCTCCATGCGTCATCCTGGATTGACCACAACAATAGATCACCTCAGATCTTCTCATTCCTAGTGTGGCAGCCATATTGGCATTTTCATGCACAGATAAAAGACAGGCCGCTTCATTTATAAAAGAGTGAAAGAGACCCTTTGGGCATGAAACACTAACAATCAAAAGACATATATTGGGTACTAAAGATCTGGCCTCGGGCCACGTGAGTACGCACACACATTCTACACATCCAAGCACCACCTTGGGGAATGGAAAAAGTGAGAGAAAAAGGACTGTGTCCTCCAAGCCTAGAGTCCATTTGTTCTGATTCTCTGAGATGACTCTGAATTCACAATGTTGCCATTTCTTTTCTCACAAGTCAGCAGCAGCATCCACGACCATACTGTCAGCTATTTATCAGTGTTAGTGTGCAGTGCCGCTCTCCTACAGTGGGGCCATTCCTCAAAGCGTCAGACAAGGCCTGTACCAGAGGACATTACACCTTTTTTTATTTTTCAGAACTATTGCTGTGTGATCTTTTAATTAGGGGCAGTTCGATATTTTTGCTGGTCATTTCAAGAAACACACCTGACCCTCCCATTGTACTGTAAAACACATTGCACACCCTCCCCCCTCATAGGATAAACTCAAAATAATGTTTACGACCACAAATAACAAATAACAAGAGCTGTTATAAATGTGGATATCGACTTTGCCACTTCAACATGCTTTTGTGGTACAGTCGATGCCACACAGGGCTACGGGCCAGAAGGTTGAGGGTTCGACCCCCTCCATGGACGAGCGCACTCTCCCTGCCTGACTCATTACACTACGATCAGAGCCGGTGTTGTGCCAAAAATCTCCCCGCTGCCAGAATTCTCCCCCCCAACACACCTTCGAGTGAATGCGCATGCACTCAATTCTTCATCGCTGCGACTGGCTTGCTAGTTGAGATTTCTGATCACGTTAGGCTGCCTTTCATTTTATTTTTTACGTTGGTTTGATCGCGGGGAGGCACTAATAATGTCTGCAGTTTTCGGTTTGGCTATTTGTTTCAAGTATATTAGTCTATAAATAAATCTCTTTGCCAAAATTTGTCATCTCTCCCATGTCTTTTTCGACTAGTAGTTGTTCTAAAATGTTTATCGCTTGCCTACCTTTTACTCCCTCTATGTTTAATATAACACAGTTACATTAATTATTCATTTCGGTTGCCTATCCTGATGAGATGTTTTTCTATAGAAAGAATTTGACTCTGTGTGCCACAGAAATTATTTGACTCTATCCACCACAAAATTAAGGAAATTAGAGGGGGGGGGGGGATTTCGGGAAGGTTATTTTCTTTCCTGCTGAAATCCCCTCCCCCCTCTTCTATTTTGGGACTGCAAGGCCTGGCACACTTCTGAATCATTTTGGTAGCTCATGTTGACCTGTAGTGTGTGCTGCAGAAATTATTTGAGTCTAGCCACAAGATTAAGGAAATTAGAAGGGGGGGAGATTTGGGCAAGGCTATTTTCTTGCCTGCTGAATTCCCCCCCTCTTCTATTTTGGGACTGCAAGGCCTGGCACACTTCATAATCATTTTGGTAGCTCATGTTGACCAGTAGTGCGTGTCACAGAAAGCAAAATTAGAGTATAACAGAAAAATAAACATTTATTTTAGAAACGTTTTCTAATGTTTAAGAAAATAAAGATAATACACAAATATTATCCACAATAACACAAAAACATCACAGAAAGTCAAGTTTGTTAACAAACATTATATAGGAAATACAAATGTAAATATTTGCATAATAAGATATAAATGACAATAAATCAAATATAAAAACACAATAAATAACATAAATATATTGGAAAGCTGCAACAGCTCAACTGTACATTTTGTCCACTTTTTATGGAAGGTTTTCCAGGTGATACCATCGCCTGGAACTCAAGCCTAACCTAGTCCTGACAGGCAGCGCAGACATCATCCTCCAATGATGTGATGGTTTTCATACAGGACTGGTGGAACCATCGTGTGCAACGGTCACAACCAATCTGAAATTTATGATGAAAAATGTTAATATATTTAAAACATGAAATACATTTTCTTGAATTACAATTATTTCATTATCAGACAAAGCGGATAATACTACCTCGAGAAATATTACTGCTTATACAAATTCATCGTTGTAAATATGTGCCTTTCGATGTGAACAAGCAATTACCCAGTTAGTATCTTCCTCATTACTGTCCACTTCCCCACAGAAGTGGCACAGTTGGCTCAGGTCATCTAGCAAAACATAATGTCAACTAGTCTATACATCTTCACATGTATTTTTCTGAGCAAACAGGGAACAGGGAACAAGGGAATAGTATAGGTTGCTTGTGACAAAATTATTTAAATACATGTGTTTTAGTGGCCATCTAGCCAGAAGTTGGATCAAAGATAACTTTGAAAGATCCATATAAATGTTTTTTTTTAATCTACAATTATATTAAATTAGAAATTGAACATACCAGTGTTTTGGAGGAGAGTGACTGCTATTTCTTCTCTCATGATGTTAACATATTTGTCCATATTTGAAAAGACAATCGACTCCTCCTTCAGAACACATTCAGCAAACTGCGGAAAAAAATTGATGGCCATTTCAGTTTTCCCCGACAAAATGATGTTACACTTAAGATTATAATTTGCAAGTATACAACGACACAGCTATAATATAATTTGACAGTTCTGTTTTTCCTTTTAGTCAGTATACTTTCAGTATGTTAATTGTGCACTATTTATACTCGCACACTTACTTTCAAGGCAAAGACCCCACAAGAAGTAACATCTTGTTGGCATGGGTGAGGAAGGGTACCACACGCCCATTTGGAGATATACCATATCACCTCCACCCTACCTGACACCCTAGACCCACTCCAATTAGCCTACCGCCCCAATAGGTCCACAGACGACGCAATCGCAATCACACTGCACACTGCCCTAACCCATCTGGACAAGAGGGATACCTATGAAAGAATGCTGTTCATCGTTGACAGCTCAGCATTTAACACGATAGTACCCTCCAAACTTGTCATTAAGCTCGAGACCCTGGGTCTCGACCCAGCCCTGTGCAACTGGGTACTGGAATTCCTGACGGGCCGCCCCCAGGTGGTGAGGGTAGGAATCAACATCTCCACCCCGCTGATCCTCAACACTGGGGCCCCACAAGGATGCGTTCTCAGCCCTCTCCTGTACTCCTTGTTCACCCATGACTGCGTGGCCATGCACACCTCCAACTGTATCATCAAGTTTGCAGATGACACTACAGTGGTAGGTTTGATTACCAACAACGACGAGACGATCTACAGGGAGGAGGTGAGGGCCCTCGGAGTGTGGTGTCAGGAAAATAACCTCACACTCAATGTCAACAAAACAAAGGAGGTGATCGTGGACTTCCGTAAACAGCAGATGGAGCAGCCCCCTATCCACATCGACAGGACAGTAGTGGAGAAGGTGGAAAGTTTTAAGTTCCTCGGCGTACACATCTGAAATGGTCCACCCACACAGACAGTGTTGTGAAAAAGGGGCTGCAGCGCAGCAGTGCCCCTTCAACCTCAGGAGGCTGAAGAAATTTGTCTGGTCACCAAAAACACTCACAAACTTTTACAGATGCACAATCAAGAGCATCCTGTCGGGCTGTATCACCGCCTGGTACGGCAACTGCTCTGCCTTCAACCGTAAGGCTCTCCAGAGGGTAGTGAGGTCTGCACAATGCATCACCGGGGGCAAACTACCTGCCCTCCAGGACACCTACACCGCCCGATGTCACAGGAAGACCAAAAAGATCATCAAGGAGAACAACCACCCGAGCCACTGCCTGTACACCCCGCTATCATCCAGAAGGCGAGGTCAGTACAGGTGCATCAAAGCTGGGACCGAGAGACTGAAAAACAGCTTCTATCTCAAGGCCATCAGACTGTTAAACAGCCATCACTAACATTGAGTGGCTGCTGCCAACATACTGACTCAAATCTCAAGCCACTTTTTAATAATTAAAAATTGGATGTAATAAATGTATCACTAGCCACTTTAAACATTGCCACTTTATATAATGTTTACATACCGTACATTACTCATGCCATATGTATATACTGTACTCTATACCATCTACTGCATCTTGCCTATGCCGTTCGGCCATCGCTCATCCATATATATTTTTATGTACGTATTCTTATTCATTCCTTTACGCTTGTGTGTATAAGGTAGTTGTTGTGAAATTGTTAGATTACTTGTTAGATATTACTGCATGGTCAGAACTAGAAGCACAAGCGTTTCGCTACACTCACATTAACATCTGCTAACCATGTGTATTTGGCAAATATAATGTGATTTGATATTACACCTCTTCTCTCTCAGGAATGATCTGAACATATATGTTGATAAAAGTACAGCATTTTGAAACACTTTATTGATTACAATATAGAGATTAATAACAGTATAGCATTTCAAAGACTTTATTGTATTTCATTGTAATTTTTTTTATTAAAAGCAGTTTTTACCTTGTAACCCCCTGGCAACTTTTTATCTTTCTGGCACGTTCCCCCATTGGGTCGAGGAACAGAGCCCTCTTTTGGGATGGCAGCATAACCTTTCAAGTTTAGACAGACAGACAGACAGACACACACATAAATACACACATATGGCACACACACATTTTACACACGTGTATGTGTTCACAGGTATATTCTGTATTATGTATGTATTTCTTAGTTCCTAGTACTGCCTTATCGGCTCTTACCATCACAGTCCAGTGGTTGTGTTCATTGATGATGCCAATAATGTACTTGTCACGCCCTGACTGTAGAGATCCTTTTTATGTCTCTATTTTGGTTGATCAGGGCGTGAGTTTGGGAGGGCATTCTATGTCTGGTGTTCTATGTTGTCCTTGTTTTTGTATTTCTATGTGTTTGGCCTGGTATGGTTCCCAATCAGAGGCAGCTGTCTATCGTTGTCTCTGATTGAGAACCATACTTAGGTAGCCTATTCCCACCTGTGTTTGTGGGTGGTTGTTTTCTGTTTTGCGTGTATTACCTTACAGGACTGTTTCGTTTCGTTCTCTCTCTTTGTTGTATTTTGTTCATTCAGTGTTCAGTTTATTTAATATCATTAAAATGAACACTTACCACGCTGCACCCTGGTCTTCTCCTTCTCTCGACGAAGCTCGTTACAGAAATAAATCATTCTCTCTACAATTATTCTGGCATTTCACATTCTTAAAATGAAGTGGTGATCCTAACTGACCTAAGAAAGGGGCTTTTTGCTAGGATTAAATGTCAGGAATTGTGAAAAACTGAGTTTAAATGCATTTGGCTAAAGTGTATGTAAACTTCCGACTTCAACTGTATTTAACATTGAGTTAATAAAACCGCATACAAACATGGTCTCTTTTTTGTTTTCTTGAGTAAGACAGCTCCAAAATGCAGCTTAATGCTTTCTGTGGTACTTGAGCAAGCCAGCAGAAAATACGGAGTGTTTGACATGATTGGCTCAGTATTCTGTCACTCATGGGGACACTACGGCACCACCAAGTCTAAGGGTAGAGCTCTAAAATTCTAGACCCTTGGATGCTGTCATAGAGTTACATTAGAAGGGCCAATCCAATAAGGCTCAAGGTCATTGGCCACAGATAAAATGACGTCAAATCACGTTATATCTACAGTACCTTTGATTGGACTCATACTTTCAAAATTTTAGCTAGCATTCATCATCATGAATCAAGTCAACATTCTACTGACAAATCCGTTTTAATCCTTGTCATATGAAGAGAAATATTGAAGAGAAATGATTGATAAATGTATCGGTGCTCATTGGCCATTAAACATAAACATTACACAACAAGTTAGAAATTGCAAATTCAACAATGAGTGGTTTGGAAGGAATCAGTGGCTAACTGCAAGCATTGCTGCTATTCAGTGGAGTGGCTGTGTGGTCCAAAAATCTAAGATTAAGGGTCTCTTTTCCTAGTTAAAAATGACAAAACATTCAACATTGGCCATGGTGTCAATGAAGCATGATTTGTGCCGCATTCAAAACAACTGTTCATTCGGAACTGCAAAATTTGAGTTTCCATCACATTTTCAACTCTAAGACTACTGGTGGTTCTGTCACGAAAACTGTTGTGTAAGTATTGTGAAAGTGCCCACTATGGGACTGGCACGGCGCTGTAGCGCATTGTCAAATGACAGCCAAGCTTCGATCATCATATCACCACAATAAGACCCTCAATATTTATTGAAAGGAGCATCAAGCTCATCACCGTGCACTTTCACCACCCTGTGAAGTTCATCGTAACTTACTTCATCTGTAGCCTAATAAACTACATGCTTTCCTATGACGTCATTACATTTTTTCATCCAACGTATACTTCACTAGCATAAAAAGGTTGGATGGAGACCTGGTTAATGCCAAGCCATGTTGAGGATTCTGGAATTATATTTTGGACGAACGTGCGCACACCTACAGGAGATTTTTGAAGTAGACTAATCATATTAAAAAACAGTGTGACTGGTTCTGTTTATGCCACATATAGAAAGTAATACATTTGAAAAGTTAAATGATAAATATTTAGGCTTTATTGAAGCTAGGTGTGCAAGGAACAGGCACTTCGTTCGGAGAGGAGGCAGAGGTCAAGTTAAGCTTTCCTGAATCACTGGGCCTGCCCGTTGTGCGTATGGCCGCATTACTAAAGGACGACTTGGGAGAATGATGATCTGCAACAGACAGCACATCTCAGTGTCAGAAGTAAAAATACAGCCAGACTGGAATGCTACGGTGCCTTTCTAGACCTTATAAACTGTGGAGACTAGACCCACAACTGATCCCAATGGAATGAAACATTCAAATCATAGGGCTTTTACACCGTCATTCAAATGACATTTCCACTGCAGCCTAGAGTAGAGTGTTGTACCCACTTCAAAAACACTAATGCAATTATTCATTGCATTGTGGTGTTGTAGGCTAGTCTAGGTAGGATAATTGTATTGTCCCAAAGCAAGATCAATTTGAGCTGTGGCTTCTCCGCTGCCTGTCAGCTATTCCTATTTTGTTCTTGAGGATTCATATTGAACATGGATGCAGCTTTGAATGCTTTTATGTGTGGAATGATTGCAAGTTAGCCTATTGAAGATCTGGACAAATTATCCACCTACCACTATTGTCACTATGAATGGTGGATAAAGGGCAGGATAGACAGTTCGACTGGTAGAATATATTGATCTGTGGTATAGTTAAGTAATAAGGCCCAAAGGGTGTGGTATATGGCCAATATACCACGGCTAAGGGCTGTTCCTATGCACAACACAACGCGGAGTGCCTGGACACAGCCCTTAGCCGTGGTATATTAGCCATATATCACAAACCCCCGAGGTGCCTTATTGCTATTATAAACTGCTTACCAATGTAATTAGAGCACTAAAAATACATGTTTTGTCATACCCATGTCATATGGTCTGATATGCCACAGCTGTCAGCCAATCAGCATTCAGGGCTCAAACCACCCAGTTTATAATAAAAGTTAACGCGCGGAAAAGCAGATGAGGAAATTTGTCTTGGATGGAAGAAATTCTATAGTAAAACCTGCAAAAGAGTGAATGTAAACCAGGGGAAAAAACACCCTACCTTCCCCTGTGCCCAATAAAAAACCACACAACGCTCCCTAAAGAAAAAAAAGTGCATTTCGATCTGTCCCTTATATATCTTGTAATGCTACTGAACTCTGACAGTTTCAGGACATGATGGGAAACCAGGGGATTGCACTGCAACATACATCTCAGATGTGACCTGAAATATGAAATGCTTTGCTCCAAAAACATCTATACGAACACAAATCTCAGTATCTGCCAGCTAAACCAGGTCCAATGTTTTACACATTGCCTATGATGCCCAAATAAATGTTTCAACCTTTCTAAGACGTATAGCCAAACCTCCCAAGCACACTAATACACACTCATAAAAAAGAAAGCCTCTATATTTTACTACATGCTCTTTAAAAATCAAAATGTAAGCATTTTGCATCAATATTTAGGATATTTCGCCATTAAACTATAACGGCATATTTCCCAGCTAGAGATTAAGCCTAATCCTGGACTAAGTGCTCTTTCAATGGAGAATCTCCACTGAGAATGCCTTTTAGTCCTGGACTAGGCTTAATCGGTGTCTGGAAAACCATCCCTAACGGTTTGCACATGGTAAATGCAAAGGTACAGCTAAGCCCTCTCATGTCGTTATTAACTCCTCTGGTACTTTCCAAAGAAAGGAGAACTGGATGTAAATATCAGTTCCCTAATATACATACACACAATGAAATCACTTGAACAACTCTTTCCTGTTCCTTTTGGTCAGGGTTAATACAGTACAACCAACTGACACCTAATTGGAGCACCATCTGTCCACTTTTTCAGACCATATTTAAACCACAACAGCCATTTGATATTTTCCACTCCATACGTCTTTCTGAGGGAGAGGAAGAGGGACAGAGAGAGAGTGAGAGCGAGATGCACGCACGCACACACATGCACAAACACACACACACACACACGTCACCCACACACGAAGGCAGGCAGGCTTGGGGCCTGTGTTTCGCCAAATAAAGTGGCAGTGGAGTAACTTAAAATGACGGAGTCAGTGATCGGTTAACAGGGAGGCCTTCAGTGAAGTCACACCCAGCACAGTGTTTGAAAGCTAGGCTACTGGGGACTGGCTGTCCCCCTAGCATAAACAAACCCGATTGTCACCCAACCACAACAACACAACTGAAGAGGAGAGCAGGCATAGCTTAAGAGTAGCTGTAGGGTCTTAAGACTGTGTAGATGAAAGTGCCAGTTGGCTAACTCAAGTGCAATTGCTCTTATTTACTGGAGTGTCCCAAAAGTATGTTAATTTAGGGATGAATTTGGGAATTTTGTTATCTCAGAGCTTCTGCACTTCTCAAATGCCTTTCCATCAGCTCGTACATTGTACACGGAGTGTACAAAACATTAGGAGCACTTGTTCTTTCCATGACTGACCAGGTGAATCTTACAGTATGATCCCTTATTGACGTCACTTATTAAATCCACTTCAGTGTAGATAAAAGGGAGAAGGACCTTTAAGCCTGGAGACAATTGAGACGTGGACTGTGTATGTGTGCCATTCGGAGGGTGAATGTGCAAGAATATTTAAGTGCCTTTGAACGGGGTATGGTAGTAGGTGCCAGGCGCACCAGTTTGAGTGTGTCAAGAATTGCAACGCGGATGGGTTTTTCACACTAAACAGTTTCCCATGTGTATCAAGAATCATCCACCACCCAAAGGACATCCAGCCAATTTGACACAACTGTAGGAAGCATTGGAGTCAACATTGGCCAGCATCACTGTGGAATGCTTTTGACACCTTGTACAGTCCATGCCCTGATGAATTGAGGCTATTTTGAGGGCAGAAGGGGGTGCAATTCAATACTACGGTGTTCCTAATTTTTTGTACACTCTGTATATTTTTTCGTATATTAGTCCTCTGACAACTTTGAACGTGTAGATTAGGTTAAACTTGAAGGCAAGAAATCTCAATATACAATACAAAGTGAAATACTTCGTTATTTAGTTTACAGCAGTTAAGGCCAACAATGCCAATTACAATAAGTACTATCTCTACAGTACAACCCAAGTGACAGCTTTATTCTGTGTCTTCATTATGTTAACTTCCAGCTCTTACCTTCCCAGTGGGAATCATCTCTTGATAAATCCAATGGGAAATTCCAATTAGAAAATCTAATCCTTTCAACAAACACAGGGAATACAAGGTGGAATGAATGTGTAAATCATGTGAGAGCGATGCACAGTATAAACAGCCTTGTCTAGGATGCCAGTTCTAATGACTCATCTGACTAGTGAGCAGCTGTCTAACAGTGGATAGAACTTCTCAGTTTACCAGGCAAGTCCACATCCAACTCTAGTGGTTTATCTCTTTGCAGGAACTCGGCAGGGCGATGATGGACCTGAGAACAAAATCGCACGCACAGTGCAGAGTCCATGCCTTACGGTGTCCATATTAGGACATCATCACACATTCACGGCAAAGTAGAACTTTTTCAGACACTATATCAGGAAGGCTTCAAATATTTTTGTTTGTTATGTACATAGATTACAGCAGGTATAAAAGGTGCAAAGAAATGGTTATGCAGTACAACTCCCTCAACATTGCAGTACAATAATCAATATCTATAATGAAAAAGTCTAATACAAATGAACAAGTAACAGGAGAAAGTAGCATGCATAGCAATAGCTGATATGTACACAACGGGATATACAGTATAGATTATGATTGTGAAAAATGTGATCTTAATTTGACATGGACATTTTTTACAGGGGTTGATACATTTTTCGTAAAGGAAAATCAAGTGTGAAATTTCAAAGTGTTCATTCCAAACTTCAGACCTCAAAAGCACTAGAAGTTTCTCCTGTAACAGAATGATCAAATGAAGATCCTACGTCTGTAAGTCAACTATGACTGTAATTACAAATATATAAATGGGTAGTGTGCAGGTCACACTGTTGACTGTGTGTAAGGGTTGGCAGCATTGACTGTGTGTGTGTGTGTGTGTGTGTGTGTGTGTGTGTGTGTGTGTGTGTGTGTGTGTGTGTGTGTGTGTGTGTGTGTGTGTGTGTGTGTGTGTGTGTGTTTGCATATGTTTTTGTGTGTGAACTTCCAGGTCTTCCTCAGATACCGCCTGGTGTAATTGTCCCAGAGGGCAGAGAGTATGCCCCCAGTTATGTATTGGGCTGTCTGCACCACCCTCTGTAGAGCCTTGCGGTTGAGGGCGGTGTAGTTGATACAGCCGGTGATACAGCCGGTCAAGATGCTCTCAATGGTGCAGCTGATGAACTTATTGAGGATCCGAGGGCCCATGCCAAATGTATCCAGTCGCCTGAGATTGAAGAGACGCTCTGTTGGGCCTTCTTCACAACGGTGTCGGTCCATGTCAGGTCTTCTGTGATGTGCACGCTGAGGAACGTGAAGCTTTTAAACCTCTCCACTGCGATGTTGATGGGTGTGTGCTCCCCCCGTTTCATGTAGTCCACGATCAGCTCCTTGGTTTTGCTGACGTTGAAGGAGAGGCTGTTTGCCTGGCACCATTCTGCCAGGGCTCTAACCTCCTCACTATAGGCTGTCTCGTTGCCGTTGGCCATCAGGCCCACCACCGTCATGTCATCGGCAAACTTAATGATGGTGTTGGAGTCGTGCGTGGCCACGCAGTTGTGGGTGTACAGGAGGGGGCTGAGCACACACCTCTGAGGGGGCTCCATGCTGAGAGTTAAAGTGGCTGAGGTGTTGTTGCCAACCCTCACTCTGGAGGGAAACTTTCTTGATGAATCAGACAGGAATATACCTGATGGGCATGACTTCAGAAGAAGATATATTTACTTTCTCCTAATATCTATATAATACCATGTGGGTCGGACTCATTAACCTCCTTTCCTCCTTTACATATCTCATCAAAGTCATTCTCTTCGTATTGTCATGACTGCCCTGTGAGATCAAATGGCTCAGATCAGCTTGGCAATGGTTGACAATAACCAGACCCTCTCCCACCCGCAAAGGGGGTGAAGTAGGGAACTACCGGGTTGACAGCTCACACTCGGTTGTAAATTAAGCAGGAAAGGACTCTCTCTTGCTCTCCAGTATTGGCTAAAGGAATGTCCTTTGTCTCCAGAGACTTTTGCCCGCCCAAAACGTACAAAAAGTGAATACCGGAACAATATTTATAACATAAAAATGTGGGGAATGGTCAGTGGGGAACTTTGGAAAATTAATATTGGTTTTCATTTTGTGATGTCATTAAAAACTGTATGGATGAAATACTGTAACTTGGAAAGTATATCCCCTTTATCTGTCAAGTTTCCAACCAATATATTGTGCATAGATTATGAAAAATTATGAAATTATTTTTGTTAAGCTAGGACCGGGAATTTAGGAGGTTTAAGAGAATATATCTCCTATAAACTGTGCATAAGTAAGCAGCCACGCTCCGAGTGAGGTCGGAGAGCATGTCAGCATGACGGAACGCCTCTTTTGGCCAGAGCGCATAAAAAGCCTTGGTAATGAAAATAACATTAGACCAGGAAACGTGAGGCGAGAGCTACACTACCGTTCAAAAGTTTGGGGACACTTAAAAATATCCTTGTTTTTGAAAGAAAAGCACATTTTCTGTCCATTAAAATAACATCAAATTGATCAGAAATACAGTGTAGACATTGATAATATTGTAGCTGGAAATGGCAGATTTTTTATGGAATATCAACATAGGCATACAGAGGCCCATTATCAGCAACCATCATTCCTGTGTTCCAATGGTACGTTGTGTTAGCTAATCCAAGTTTATAATTTTAAAAGGCTATTTGATCATTAGAAAACCCTTTTCCAAATATGTTAGCACAGCTGAAAACTGTTGTACTGATTAAAGAAGCAATAAAACTGTCCTTCTTTAGACTAGTTGAGTATCTTAGAGCATCAGCATTTGTGGGTTCGATTACAGGCTCAAAATGGCCAGAAACAAAGTCCTTTCTTCTGAAACGTGCCAGTCTATTCTTGTTCTGAGAAATTAAGTCTATTCCATGTGAGAAATTGCCAAGAAACTGAAGATCTCTTACAACTCTGTGTACTACTCCCTTCACTGAACAGCGCAAACTGGCACTAACCAGAATAGAAAGAGGAGTGGGAGCAAGAGGACAAGTACATTAGAGTGTCTAGTTTGAGAAACAAACGCTTCAAAAATCCTCAACTGGCAGCTTCATTAAATAGTACATGCAAAACATCAGTCTCAACGTCAACAGTGAAGAGGCGACTCCAGGATTCTGGCCTTCTAGGCAGAGATGAAAAGAAAAAGCCATATCTCAGACTGTCAATAAAAAGAAAAGATTAAGATAGGCAAAAGAATACAGACACTGGACAGAGGAACTCTGCCTAGAAGGCCAGCATCGCGGAGTCGCCTCTTCACTGTTGACATTGAGACTGATGTTTTGCAGGTACTATTTAATGAAGCTGCCTGTTGAGGACTTGTGAGGCGTCTGTTTTTCAAACTAGACACTCTCATGATAATTGTATTTATTTATTTTTATTTCACCTTTATTTAACCAGGTAGGCTAGTTGAGAACAAGTTCTCATTTGCAACTGCGACCTGGCCAAGATAAAGCAAAGCAGTTCGACACATACAACAACACAGAGTTACACATGGAATAAACAAACATACAGTCAATAATACAGTAGAAAAAGTCTATATATAGCATGTGCAAATGAGGTAGGATAAGGGAGGTAAAGGCAATAAATAGGCTATGGTGGCGAAGTAATTACAATATAGCAATTAAACACTGGAATGGTAGATGTGCAGAAGATGAATGTGCAGTATGGTAATTAATGTAGAAAGCTAGGAGAATTAGGTTTAGGTTAGGAAAAGTGTTAGGGTTAGCGAAAATGCGTCCCAAAAAATACTTTTTACGTTAAATTTGACAAAAGCTATATCCCATCTAGACATAACCATCTAACAGTCATGTCGCACTGAACTGCGCATGTGCAGGCCATCAATTGAAAGGCACTCTATCGATTTGTCACTTTCACACCGTGCCAGGCTTCTTTCGCTATACTTGACCTGGGTGGGCTTGTGCTGTCCTTGAGCTTGTGTGGCAAGGGAGATCTTTGTGGGCTATACTAGGCCTTGTCTCAGGGTAGTAAGTTAGTGGCCTGCTGATATCCCTTTGATGGTGTGGGGGCTGTGCTTTGGTAAAGTGGGTGGGGTTAGTTTCTGCATGGTTGGCCCTGTCCAGGGGTAACTTTGGACAGGGCTACAGTTTCCACCGAACCCCCTGTCTCAGACTCCAGTATCTATGCTGCAATAGTCTTGGTGCCGGGGGCCGAGGGTCAGTCTGTCATATTTGGTGTAATTCTCCTGTCTTATCTGGTGTCCTGTGTGATATTAGGTATGTTCCCTCTAATTCTCCCATGTCTCTCTCTCTCTCCTCCCAGAGGACCTATTATTTGGCCCTGCTGGTCATCAATGAATGTTTGAACATCTTGAAGAACGAACTGGCATTAATGGCAATGTACTCTTAAAATCTCTCCTAGGTTATAGCCTTTCTAGGGAGTTTTTCCTAACCACCGTGCTTCTACATCGGCATTGCTTGCTCTTTGGGGTTTTAGGCTGGGTTTCTGTATAAGCCCTTTGTGACATCTGCTGATAAATACATTTTGATTGATTTGATTGATTGTAGTATGTATGACACATTTAGCTACTTAAGACATTGGCACAAATCTAGGTTTTGCCTTTAGAATTCAAGAAAAGGAACAACTAAGGATACTTTTCACTTCTCCCACTGACTTGTCAAACCCCAAACCCCGGTCTGGTCTGTCGAGTCTGTCAAGTCTGCTTCGCAACACGTTGCCGGGAGTATCGCTATGATGTGCCTCTGGGTTTGAAAACTCTGTGACTGTATTGTGTATGAATCTATCAAAGCCGTATGATCTTGGTATTAGGAAAGGAGAGCTACTATTCGAATGCTCGTCATTCTTATACCCTCTCTCTCTCCCCCCCTCTGTTCTTCCTCTCATCTGTCTATTTCTGGTCTATTTATCTTTCTCTCCTTCCCTCTCCCTCTATCTCTCTCTCCTTCCCTCTCTTTTTCTGTTCTTTTTGTTTTGTTCATGGAGAGAAAGGGGTGAAGGGGAAAGATAGCCATGACCTCTAGCTAGCAACTGACTGTAAATAACGTTCTTGTCCTATAGCATCCTATAAAATAATGATTTTCTTATTAATATCTGATCCTAAAATCTCTGCACCAGTTTCGAAATCCAAAATCGTCATACCGAGTGAACTGAACACATTGGCCCTACTCAGTGCTTCATTTTTCATTGCTGGAAGGGGAAAGAAAAGCTTTGGTGGAAATAATGCTCTGTGGCGTACTCTTTTCTTGGATTTATTGTTTTTGTCTTCACATTTTGTTTTGAATTGTGTTCAGCTTCCAAAACTCTTCAGTATGGTGGTCACAAGTTGCTAAATCATTTGTCCTTCTGGCCAGCCCCGTTCCTATACCTTTCTTACTATGTTTACAATCCTAGTACAATCATAGCTACCTTGGGGTGGAAGGTAGCCAAGCGGTTAGAGTGTTGGATTAGTAACCGGAAGGTTGCAAGATCAAATCCCTGAGCTGACAAGGTAAAAATCTGTCATTCTGCCCCTGAACAAGGCAGTTAACCCAGTTATTCCTGGGGCCGTCATTGAAAGTAAGAATTTGTTCTCAACTGACCTGCCTAATAAAATAAAGGTTAAAAATAGCCATGATCTATTTCCTCAACATGGGCAGCCTTCTGTGTGTTAAAGGTCCCACACAGTCATCCTATTTCTCAAGTCTTTGAATGACCAAAATGTCACCCATAATATTTTTACAATATTAAAACAACTCAGAATTGAAGACAACTGGCAGCTTAATTTACCTTTTCTCTCATCTTTAACTATCAGGAAGCTAGAAAGAACAGACTGAACAGACTGACCTCGCCTTGATTGACAGCTCTTTGTAATGCACGTGTTGTCGTTGCCAGGTAACACGGTAAACAATGGGTCACCATGTCATTTATGATAATGGACCACATGTAATTCCAAGCCTAAATAGTATACCTCAACCCATTTTCTCTGCAAAATGCTCTCGTGGTCAACAGAGCTGATCATGGATTGTTGGATATCAGACAAACAGCAGCAATACACAATTGCATTTCTATTGTTTTGTAACTAATTACAGAGTACAGTTCAATGATACACTTCTTCACAATAATTAGTGAAGCCCGAGTCGGCTTAGAAGCTTACACATAAGGGGATGTACAGTTGAAGTTGGAAGTTTACATACATTTAGGTTGGAGTCATAAATACTAATTTTTCAACCACTCCACACATTTCTTGTTATAGTTTTGGCAAGTCGGTTAGGACATCTACTTTGTGCAAGACACAAGTCATTTTTCCAACAATTGTTTACAGACAGACATTTCACTTATAATTCACTGTATCACAATTCCAGTGGGTCAGAAGTTTACATACACTAAGTTGACTGTGCCTTTAAACAGCTTGGAAAATTCCATAAAATTATGTCATGGCTTTAGAAGCTTCTGATAGACTAATTGACATCATTTGAGTCAATTGGAGGTGTACCTGTGGATGTATTTCAAGGCCTACCTTCAAACTCAGTGCCTCTTTGTTTGACATCATGGGAAAATCTAAAGAAATCAGCCAAGACCTCAGAAAGAAAATGTAGACTTTCACAAGTCTGGTTCATCCTTGGGAGCAATTTCCAAAAGCCTGAAGGTACCACGTTCATCTGTACAAACAATAGTAGGCAAGTATAAACACCACGGGACCACGCAGCCGTCATAGCGCTCAGGAAGGAGACACGTTCTGTCTCCTAGAGATTAACGTACTTTGGTGCGAAAAGTGCAAATCAATCCCAGAACAACAGCAAAGGACCTTGTGAAGATGCTGGAGGAAACAGGTACAGCATTATCTATATCCACAGTAAAACGAGTCCTATATCGACATAACCTGAAAGGCCGCTCAGCAAGGAAGAAGCCACTGCTCCAAAACCACCATAAAAAAGACAGACTACGGTTTGCAACTGCACATGGAGACAAAGATCATACTTTTTGGAGAAATGTCCTCTATAATCTGTCAACAATTGTTGGAAAAATGAAATTTGTGGAGTGGTTGAAAAACGAGTTGTAATGACTCCAACCTAAGTGTATGTAAACTTCCAACTTCAACTGCATATGCTTTCACAGGCTTCACAGTATATCACCTCTTCTTTGGTTGGGAAGCTGTGCATACAGAGTATGTGTTGTATTTTCTAAAATGTCTATCATTACTGCTTGATGGTAGTAGAAAGACAAAAGGAGATGGAAAGTGAAATAATAATCCCAAGGGTTACATTTGAAATACTATACACACTGCAGCTGTGTGCTGGCAGTTCTCAGACTCAATGTAGGGGATGGATGGAAGAACAAAAAACATATAGTGACTATCAGGTGTGTTACAGAAAATATACAGTTCACAAGTCAAAACAGCCACAGCCACGGTTGTATTATCTAACATTAGCACCCCGATCCCCCCCAAAATGTTGGCTACTCTGATAACTCTGATACTCTGATACTGACATTCTGGTCAGCGCTTGCAAGATCCACTGTCAATGATGGTACAGCATCCATTTTCAGGATTAGTTTCCTGGCAAGACCCATCGAACGTGCTCCCCTTTTTATAAAGCACCTTCGCTTGAAGTTTGCACTGCAAACTCATGACATGATTGTAATTTTCGGTGCAGCCTGTCCACCTTGAATGAAATGTCGGATGTCTTCATTCTTCAGAAAATAGCGCAACGTTAAATCTACACTATGGTATCCAGTCACAACACAGTGTGATTTTGCCGGCATGCTGGTAAGTAGCTTGCTCGCTAAAGTCCCACCACAGATGAAAGGTTACCGGTATCTTTGATGGTACTGCTTGAGCTAGCTACTAGTAGCTAACTTACGGTTTGTAAATAAAGCCAAAGCAAGGCATGAGCGCACATGTGATTCGTAAAGACGATACCATTGGCGTATTACATTTCCAGCTTTATGTGAAGTTGCATAAAGCCGGAATTAAATCCTTGGTGATAACTGCCTCCTGAATCCAAGTGTTTGACCCGGGGAGGGGACCAGTAACTTTATGATCAGACTTGATCAATGTACCAGCAACAGTCATTTTTCATACTTGTGTCACCCTACTTTGAACTGGTTTCATCCAAATATCATCCAATTGATGAAAAACATGATTTTCACTGTTCAGGACCTTTAAGATACTGTTACATTGCAGAAAGCACTAAATTCATCAAAATACCTAACTGTTATGTATAGGTACCTGTTTACTTTAGTTAACCCATAATTGTGATGGTTTTACCAACATAATCTTTCTCAGGTAAACCACTACAACAGACTGTGATCCTTAGGTAAATGATCTTTTGGGACATTTACATTTTACATTTATATTTAAGTCATTTAGCAGACGATCTTATCCAGAGCGACTTACAAATTGGTGCATTCACCTTATGATATCCAGTGGAACAACCACTTTACAATAGTGCATCTAAATCTTTTAAGGGGAGGGGGGGGGGGGGGTTAGAAGGATTACTTTATCCTATCCTAGGTATTCCTTAAAGAGGTGGGGTTTCAGGTGTCTCCGGAAGGTGGTGATTGATTCCGCTGACCTGGCGTCGTGAGGGAGTTTGTTCCACCATTGGGGTGCCAGAGCAGCGAACAGTTTTGACTGGGCTGAGCGGGAACTGTACTTCCTCAGAGGTAGGGAGGCGAGCAGGCCAGAGGTGGATGAACGCAGTGCCCTTGTTTGGGTGTAGGGCCTGATCAGAGCCTGAAGGTACGGAGGTGCCGTTCCCCTCACAGCTCCGTAGGCAAGCACCATGGTCTTGTAGCGGATGCGAGCTTCAACTGGAAGCCAGTGGAGAGAGCGGAGGAGCGGGGTGACGTGAGAGAACTTGGGAAGGTTGAACACCAGACGGGCTGCGGCGTTCTGGATGAGTTGTAGGGGTTTAATGGCACAGGCAGGGAGCCCAGCCAACAGCGAGTTGCAGTAATCCAGACGGGAGATGACAAGTGCCTGGATTAGGACCTGCGCCGCTTCCTGTGTGAGGCAGGGTCGTACTCTGCGGATGTTGTAGAGCATGAACCTACAGGAACGGGTCACCGCCTTGATGTTAGTTGAGAACGACAGGGTGTTGTCCAGGATCACGCCAAGGTTCTTAGCACTCTGGGAGGAGGACACAATGGAGTTGTCA
Source organism: Salvelinus fontinalis (assembly GCF_029448725.1). Classification (NCBI taxonomy): domain Eukaryota; kingdom Metazoa; phylum Chordata; class Actinopteri; order Salmoniformes; family Salmonidae; genus Salvelinus; species Salvelinus fontinalis. The sequence continues at coordinate 32,464,286 of NC_074670.1, read as the reverse complement.
ACCGTGATGGCGAGATCATGGAACGGGCAGTCCTTCCCCGGGATGAAGAGCAGCTCCGTCTTGCCGAGGTTCAACTTGAGGTGGTGATCCGTCATCCACACTGATATGTCTGCCAGACATGCAGAGATGCGATTCGCCACCTGGTCATCAGAAGGGGGAAAGGAGAAGATTAATTGTGTGTCGTCTGCGTAGCAATGATAGGAGAGACCATGTGAGGATATGACAGAGCCAAGTGACTTGGTGTATAGCGAGAATAGGAGAGGGCCTAGAACAGAGCCCTGGGGGACACCAGTGGTAAGAGCACGTGGTGCGGAGACAGATTCTCGCCACGCCACCTGGTAGGAGCGACCTGTCAGGTAGGACGCAATCCAAGCGTGGGCCGCGCCGGAGATGCCCAACTCGGAGAGGGTGGAGAGGAGGATCTGATGGTTCACAGTATCAAAGGCAGCCGATAGGTCTAGAAGGATGAGAGCAGAGGAGAGAGAGTTAGCTTTAGCAGTGCGGAGCGGAGCGCCTCCGTGACACAGAGAAGAGCAGTCTCAGTTGAATGACTAGTCTTGAAACATGACTGATTTGGATCAAGAAGGTCATTCTGAGAGAGATAGCAGGAGTGCTGGCCAAGCACGGCACGTTCAAGAGTTTTGGAGAGAAAAGAAAGAAGGGATACTGGTCTGTAGTTGTTGACATCGGAGGGATCGAGGGTAGGTTTTTTCAGAAGGGGTGCAACTCTCGCTCTCTTGAAGACGGAAGGGACGTAGCCAGCGGTCAAGGATGAGTTGATGAGCGAGGTGAGGTAAGGGAGAAGGTCTCCGGAAATGGTCTGGAGAAGAGAGGAGGGGATAGGGTCAAGCGGGCAGGTTGTTGGGCGGCCGGCCGTCACAAGACGCGAGATTTCATCTGGAGAGAGAGGGGAGAAAGAGGTCAAAGCACAGGGTAGGGCAGTGTGAGCAGAACCAGCGGTGTCGTTTGACTTAGCAAACGAGGATCGGATGTCGTCGACCTTCTTTTCAAAATGGTTGACGAAGTCATCCGCAGAGAGGGAGGAGGGGGGGGAAGAGGATTCAGGAGGGAGGAGAAGGTGGCAAAGAGCTTCCTAGGGTTAGAGGCAGATGCTTGGAATTTAGAGTGGTAGAAAGTGGCTTTAGCAGCATAGACAGAAGAGGAAAATGTAGAGAGGAGGGAGTGAAAGGATGCCAGGTCCGCAGGGAGGCGAGTTTCTCCATTTCTGCTCGGCTGCCCGGAGCTCTGTTCTGTGAGCTCGCAATGAGTCGTCGAGCCACGGAGCAGGAGGGGAGGACCGAGCCGGCCTGGAGGATAGGGGACATAGAGAGTCAAAGGATGCAGAAAGGGAGGAGAGGAGGGTTGAGGAGGCAGAATCAGGAGATAGGTTGGAGAAGGTTTGAGCAGAGGGAAGAGATGATAGGATGGAAGAGGAGAGAGTAGCGGGGGAGAGAGAGCGAAGGTTGGGACGGCGCGATACCATCCGAGTAGGGGCAGAGTGGGAAGTGTTGGATGAGAGCGAGAGGGAAAAGGATACAAGGTAGTTGTCGGAGACTTGGAGGGGAGTTGCAATGAGATTGGTGGAAGAACAGCATCTAGTAAAGATGAGGTCAAGCGTATTGCTTGCCTTGTGAGTAGGGGGGGAAGGTGAGAGGGTGAGGTCAAAAGAGGAGAGGAGTGGAAAGAAGGAGGCAGAGAGGAATGAGTCAAAGGTAGACGTGGGGAGGTTAAAGTCACCCAGAACTGTGAGGGGAGAGCCATCCTCAGGAAAGGAACTTATCAAGGCGTCAAGCTCATTGATGAACTCTCCAAGGGAACCTGGAGGGCGATAAATGATAAGGATGTTAAGCTTGAAAGGGCTGGTAACTGTGACAGCATGGAATTCAAAGGAAGCGATAGACAGATGGGTCAGGGGAGAAAGAGAGAATGTCCACTTGGGAGAGATGAGGATCCCAGTGCCACCACCCTGCTGACCAGAAGCTCTCGGGGTGTGCGAGAACACGTGGGCAGACGAGGAGAGAGCAGTAGGAGTAGCAGTGTTATCTGTGGTAATCCATGTTTCCGTCAGTGCCAAGAAGTCGAGGGACTGGAGGGAAGCATAGGCTGAGATGAACTCTGCCTTGTTGGCCGCAGATCGGCAGTTCCAGAGGCTGCCGGAGACCTGGAACTCCACGTGGGTCGTGCGCGCTGGGACCACCAGGTTAGAGTGGCAGCGGCCACACGGTGTGAAGCGTTTGTATGGTCTGTGCAGAGAGGAGAGAACAGGGATAGACAGACACATAGTTGACAGGCTACAGAAGAGGCTACGCTAATGCAAAGGAGATTGGAATGACAAGTGGACTACACGTCTCGAATGTTCAGAAAGTTAATCTTACGTTGCAAAAATCTTATTGACTAAAATGATTAAAATGATACAGTACTGTTGGCTGGTGAAGTAGGCTAGCTAGCAGTGGCTGCGTTGTTGACTTTGTTTGAAAGTGTAGCTGGCTAGGTAACCTCGATAACTGGCTAGGTAACCTCGATAACTTCGATAATTACTCTAAGCTACACAATTATCTTAGATACAAAGACAGCAAAGACAACTATGTATCTAGCTAACACTACACTAATCAAATCGTTCCGTTGTAATGTATTATTAGTTACTACAGTGCTGCTAGCCGGTAGAAGTTGACTAGCTAGCTAGCAGTTGTTGACTAGGTAGGAGAACGGTGGCGCGGCGACGAAAATAGCTGGCTAGCTAACCTCGATAATTTCTCTAAACTACACAATTATCTTAGATACAAATACAGCAAAGACAACTATGTAGCTAGCTAACACTACACTAATCAAATCGTTCCGTTGTAATGTATTATTAGTTTCTACAGTGCTGCTAGTCGGTAGAAGTTGACTAGCTAGCTAGCGGTTGTTGACTTAGTAGGAGAACGGTGGCGCGGCGCGGCGGACGAAAATAGCTGGCTAACCTCGATAATTACTCTAAACTACACAATTATCTTAGATACAAAGACAGCAAAGACAACTATGTAGCTAGCTAACACTACACCAATCAAATCGTTCCGTTGTAATGTATTAGTTACTACAGTGCTGCTAGCCGGTAGAAGTTGACTAGCTAGCTAGCAGTTGTTGACTAGGTAGGAGAACGGTGGCGCGGCGACGAAAATAGCTGGCTAGCTAACCTCGATAATTTTTCTAAACTACACAATTATCTTAGATACAAATACAGCAAAGACAACTATGTAGCTAGCTAACACTACACTAATCAAATCGTTCCGTTGTAATGTATTATTAGTTTCTACAGTGCTGCTAGTCGGTAGAAGTTGACTAGCTAGCTAGCGGTTGTTGACTTAGTAGGAGAACGGTGGCGCGGCGCGGCGGACGAAAATAGCTGGCTGGCTAACCTCGATAATTACTCTAAACTACACAATTATCTTAGATACAAAGACAGCAAAGACAACTATGTAGCTAGCTAACACTACACCAATCAAATCGTTCCGTTGTAATGTATTAGTTTCTACAGTGCTGCTAGTCGGTAGAAGTTGACTAGCTAGCTAGCAGTTGTTGACTAGATAGGAGAACGGTGGCGCGGCGCGGCGGACGAAAATAGCTGGCTAGCTAACCTCGATATTTACTCTAAACTACACAATTATCTTAGATACAAAGACAGCAAAGACAACTATGTAGCTAGCTAACACTACACTAATCAAGTCGTTCCGTTGTAATGTAATAGTTTCTACAGTGCTGCTATTCGGTAGAAGTTGGCTAGCTGGCTAGCTAGCATTGTTGGCTACGTTAGAAGGACGAAAATAGCTGTCTAGCTAACCTCGATAATTACTCTAAACTACACAATTATCTTTGATACAAAGACGGCTATGTAGCTAGCTAAGAAAAATTACTCAGATCAAACAAATGAAACCGTTGTACTGTAATGAAATGTAATGAAATGTAATATTACCTGTGTAGCGAAGCGAAGTTCGACTACTCGCTCCAACCCGGAAGGAGTGAAGGACAGAGTGTGACTACTCGCTCCAACCCGGAAGGAGTGAAGGACAGACACGTTTATTGATCGTTTTTCCAGAGCTCGTTGTTATCATGTGGGCTAATAATCCAACCCTTATCGTTCATGTAGAGGAAATTAGTAGGTCGGCAAGATGGTTATAAACATTTAATCCACTTCATACATGTTAGTTATTTTTTCATGTTAGTTTTTTAATGGCTTGGGGTTTGCAAGACTCTGCAGCTCTGGAGGTGGTACAGCAGTCTTGCATAAATCAATTTCTCTGAAGAATTTAAGTCCTCAGCTCGGGCTCGGCTGCATCAAATTGGTCCAAGTCCAATTCAGGCTTTGGGTGACACACATCCCTGATATTCTACTTCCACTTTGATCAATGAGAGCTGGGCTCCAGGGAGTGTAGGACACTCTTAGAAGAGCATGACAAGGGGAGAGAGAAAGAGAGAGATAGGTATACTTGAAAAGACCTTCAGTAACCCGAAAGTTGCATTAAAACTTTCTAGTCAAATCCCTGAGTGTACAAAACATTATGAACACCTTCCTAGTATTGAGTTGCACCCCCTTTCGCCCCCAGGACAACCTCAATTCATCTGGGAATCGACTCTACAAGGTCTCGAAAGCATTCCATAGGGATGCTGGCCCATGTTGACTCCAATGCTTCCCATTGTTGTTTCAAGCTGGTTAGATGTCCTTTGGGTGGTGGACCATTCTTGGTACACACAGGAAAAGGTTGAGCACAGTTTTTGACACACTCAAACCGGTGCGCCTGGCAGCTACTAGCATACCCCGTTCAAAGACACTTAAATCTTTTGTCTTTTCCATTGAGCCTCTGAATGGCACACATACAGTACACAATCGATGTCTCAAATGTCTCAATGTTCAACTTTTTTTTTTGTTGACCCGTCTCCTCCCCTTCATCTTCTCTCCTTCAATGAGGGATCATAGCTTTCACCTGGATTCACCTGGTCAGTCTGTCAATAAAATAGATGGTGCTCATGTTTTGTACACACAGTGCATATTGGAATGTGGCAGTGTATGCATCAAAGCATCTGCCAGAAATGCACACAGAAATACTCAACAGTTCCAAGGTCATTTTCAGCAATGAGGTAATATCACAGCAAAAGTCTTTTGGTTTAACATAACTTCCCCCAATCTTGGCTGGTGCAATAAAAAAAAGATATTGGATTCAAATGAGCACTTACAAGTTTTACCATCCATGCTATTAATTGGCTAATTAACAGGAATGTTACAAGAATAAGGCTTATGATTATTAAAGATTTAGTCAAATCTGATGTCTCCTTTTGAATTCTGAATTACTCGAAATAAGTCTCTCTCCGTTAACGTTCATTACAACACTCAAGGCATGATTTAGGAAACTGTCTAACCCCGTTGATCTATAAACCACAAAGTATCATTTTGGGTTCTGTCTCGTTGAGCATTTCAGTCATTTCAGAAAACACTGTAAAAGTCCTGCTGAGACTAAGGCTGTCCTAATATGGACACCGTAATGTCATACTGTTTTTAAACTGTTAAAGGGATTGAACCATGACTCCATGAAAATGAATTGGACTGAAAACACATGGGTCTTCAGTGTTCATAAATCCCTCACATGTTCATTCTCATCTGTATATCCAATATCCAATATCCAGCCTTATTCATTCAAGAGCAAAAGTTGATTTGACAAGGACATATTTTACCACTTCTGAATGTCGAGGCAGTTTACTTTCCTCTCTTATCCTTGTCACTCTTTCCTTCAAAATGTGGACATTTTGCAGGCTATCTGTGTTATTCAAGCTATCAAAACTCAGCCTAAACATTCTCTTGTAGACGTCTTATTTTATGAACGAATAACAAGATAAAGCGTGATGAATTGACTGTCAGTGTTTGGGTCGTGTGCTTATAGGTCAAAGGCATCTTTCTCCCAAAACGTCACCCGCTCACAGTGCACTGCACAGCCTCCCCATAATGAATACACACCAGATCTTTATCTTGCTCTCTTCGTACTAGCTGCCACACCTGCAGTAAATATTGATGCAAATGGACATTTTTCGGATAATAGTTTCAGTCAAGGAGGTCACAGAAATATGACTGCGCATATCAGTGAGAGTGACCATAGGGCTTTCAATAGTCAATACACACCGAAGTGGCATTCATAATCTTTAAAACAGAAAAAGTGTTTTAAAGATTATGGAAAGTATCATCACCAGGCATTATAGCGAGCAAAAGATCAAACCATGAAAAATAAGACTGAAGTTTGCAATAGGACAAATGCTGATAGTCTGGCATGTCTTAAAAGAGTGAGTTCTGTTTGGAACGGTGCCGTCAACTGTCTGGTTCAAAGGTGATGACTTGAAAGCCAGACACCTCCTCACACAATAGTTCATTTTCGAACCAAATTCTTTCAGTGAGCCTTGATATTGCAGAGGTCAGCCAGCCAAAGTGAGATCCAAAAAACGTGCCTGGGGCTCGGACTTAAAATGCCAACTCATGATCGGTGAAATCCTAACTTAAGAAAAATTGATTTGGGGTTTCATTCAATCCACATCGTGGAAATTCAGCTTTAAAGTACGCTGTAAAGCTGAACTTCCGTGAAATTTAAAGGCAATGAACTTCCATGAAAATTAAATTGCAATAAACTTCAGTTTGAAATTTAAAGGCATTATTCCCGCTTTAGCAGAGACTGCATTCACGGTAAACACTGCATATGTCGGCTCAATCGGAAATTACCTTTACATTTCTATCAAGGTATCTGTAACGCTTCAGCAATACAGATTGAATAGAGCTGTTGATCAATTGATTGGATAAGGCAGGTTCATGACTCAGTAAAGTAACAAGGTCCTAAGAGACATTGCTTTCGATCACCACCAAAGCTAGTGAGGCGATATCAATAAAGATATCAGGGCTAATGTGGATCTCCCGTTAGTCGACCGATAGTTCAGCACCCTGTTGATGTCTGACTGCTGACATTTTCGGTTGTTCTACATGTAAAATCGGGTTGCACTCGGTTCGCAAGTACTCTCGGTAGGCAAACACTGTTGGTGTGTTCGAGCCCTTACTCTGTCAACATTCTATCCACTCTTCTTAGGCAGGACCAGCCTAAATGCATCTCAAACAGCACCTGTTGAAGACATAAACTCCACTCAAAAACAATATTTTGATATTTTTTCATCAGTCTACTGTTGATACAGTCCCAAAATGGAAAATGCGTCATATGATGGAAAACGCATCATCGTGATGATGTGGCAAGTGACACTTTGTTTCTTGAAAGTCAATATCTTGAAAACTGGACTGCTGACTAATAAAAAAAAGATATATATAAATATATATTGTTTTTGAGCGGATTTTTGCTTTAAGAGATCAGGCAACAATAGCAGCCATGCCTGTGCCCTAGTCTGGATTCTCATTCTCAATTTTTGACCAGCATAAAACCCTTACTTACTCATAACTTGTGTCTTTTTGGTTTTGTTCATATCATTCTTTAGTAATTCCATCAGTATATAGCATATATCCTGTCTGGTGCAATGGTTTCAAGTGAATCATCTCACAACCAGCTGACAGGAGGAGAAATAGGAGAAAACACACATGAATAAAAGTCACTGAAGCCAGCAGAGGAAGTAACAGAACAGATCTTGACAAATATCAATACCTGTTTAAAGTGAAAAGAAGAACGCCTACACTATAGAGTGGAGGTCAGGAGAGCTAGGCTTCACGACCTTGGCAGAGGAAAAAGCTCGACGGTATGAACTTGCCAGAGACTTTTATTATTTAATGCTTGAGAATTTACATTGAAAGTGAGAGCCCCGATAAGATTAGACAGCCCTGATAGCTGCTCGCAGCGGCAGCTTTGGAAAGCACGACAGGGGCTGTTTGTCTGATGAAAAACGCTCCAACGGAGACAGACAGCAGTGGGAGATAGAGTGGGAGACTGGGAGTGGGGGGAATGAACGAACAAACAAATGCATTATGAAAATGAAACACCAGAGTGTTAGGCTGTCTGGTGTGACCTTTAGCAAATAGATTTCTGTAAACTATGAGAAAATAAAAAATAATGACTGTGACATTCTGATTAGAGAGTTATATTTGTGTGGCGTTGGGAAATGTAACTCACATACAAGCACATACACATTATCATTCAAAAGTTTGGGGTCACTTGGAAATGCCCTTGTTTTTGAAAGAAAAGCACATTTCTTGTCCATTAAAATAACGTCAAATTGATCAGAAATGCAGTGTAGACATTGTTAATGTTGTAAATGACTGTTGTAGCTGGAAACGGCAGATTTTTAATGGAATATCTACATAGGCCCATTATCAGCAACCATCACTTCTGTGTTCCAATGGCACGTTGTGTTTGCTAATCCAAGTTTATCATTCAGAAAGTCTAATTGATCATTAGAAAACCCTTTTGCAGTCGTCCTGATTAAAGAAGCAATAAAACTCGCCTTCTTTAGACTAGTGACCCAAAACCTTTGAGCGGTAGTGAACATGCACATTCCTCTTGCCTTGGTTGCCGCTTCTGATTGAAGAGGGCTCTTTTGAAGTCACACCACATTATCATGGTCACTGTCACCACATTTCCTGGTAAAGGTCAAGAAAGGATGCAGTGTTGACATTACAATTAGCCAAAACTCAACTTGACGTTCAAGACCTGCCTTCAAGTCGAAACAGTCCTAGGTCCACGGTGACGAATGAGAGATATGGCTTGAAAACGTATCTCAGTCCAATGGATGGAAGGTGTCGCTGTACTCCTAACTATCCCATTATCCAGGCCACGAAATTGAGAGGATCAAAATACTGTTTTTTATTAAACTGACTTTTTCATCAGCATGCTAGGCTATCTAATGCTTAAGCAGCCTATTGGATTCCACCACAACACTTTCAGCAGCTATTTCTTTCAAAAGATAGATATACAGATGGTGTGATGCATTTTGCATCAGATGATACTGGGTTATGCATCATATGATGTAAAATGCATCACACCGGCTGTATTTCTATATTTTGAAAGTTATATATCTTGAAAGATTGATCGCTGACATGCAGCACATTTTGGGACTATATAAACAACGGACTAATGAAACAAATACCAAAATATTGTTTTTGGTTGGAGGAGCTGGGTTTTGAAGAGCTCACGAGAGAGAGAGACAGAGATAGAGAGACAGAGACAGAGAAAGAGAGGGAGAGATGGAGAAAGAGAGAGAGTGAGTGTGAGAGATAGCGAGAGAGAGATAGAAGGCGCGAGAGATAAAGAGAAAAAGAGAGATTGCTCACAGGCACAAGACAGACAACACTTGACTGGAAACAGCGGGAGCCCTGGGGAGATGTAAATAGAACTGACATTACACAGGAGACGGCTGCCAATCTGTCTGAGACTTTCTGTCCTCCCTCGCATCTGTATGTATGATAGGGAATCTGTAATTACAAGCCATCCCAGATACAGTATATGAATAATATGAATAATCCTAAAGGCCCATAACCAGTAAATCAATAGCTCTCCAACGTAAGATCTATTACACTTGATATCTAACATCTTGCGACATGTCTCAGACCACCCCTTCGCACCCTTCGTCCCTAGCTGCCTTTACCATTTAAACTAGCCTGTCAACTCATGGTGGCATTGCTGCAGTGACCACAGTGACAGTCCCATTGACTGACGGTAGCTGTGGATTCACCAGGCTCAGTGGAGTGGACATTCTTCCACTAATGCGCCACAGCCCCTGGTCAGAGGGCGGTCTACTCCAGCCTCTCTATTACATTAAGTGGATTTAAGTGGGCTGCTCAGAGGAGCCCGTCTCGGAGCGCTCTTTACGACTTCGCCAGGACCAGGGCAGCATTCCAGCGGCTGCAAACAGGCGGAGAGAGATGTGCATAAAGAATTCTTAACAAGACCCAATTACCCTGCAAGGAAAACTTCCTCCAGACTTACCTACAACTACATGAGCTCAATGTACCCCAGCACTCCTTTATACCCACATTAGCCCCGTATTCCCAAAGAGCTTCAGAGTAACAGCGGTTTTATGGAATAAGATGTCCCCTTTACATCCTAATGAATATGATTATATGGAAAGATTGGACCTGATCCTAGATCAGCACTCCTACTCTGAGACTCCTCCTCTGTGAATAACAGGTCATTCTTCCTAGAACTGAGTTCAGTGTACACCAGCACTCCTGTATACCTTCATGCTCAGATGCTATACGGGTACAGTATACCTTATTGGGCGAAGAAGTGGGAACTGGAGAATAAGACAATCTAGGTGAACAGAGGGACATTGATGTACAGGCAAGGAAGATCAGGGAGGATATTGAAGAATATAATGTAGTAGATAGTAGATTTTCATGGTAGGCAACAAATGTGTTGTGTGTGGGGGGGAGGGGGGGGAGGGGGTCTTACAAGTGCTTGTGGGGTCATGTGTGTACCTATGTGTGTGATGTTATCACACTATGTGTCCGGAGAGGGGATCAAGTTCCTCGTCAATGCAGTAAACACTAACTTAGTCAAGCGGAATCCTAAGTATGTATGGCACGAGAGGACAAATGATGATGCTCTTTATGAATAATGCAGGTGCATTTCATCCTCCTTAGCATTTGCTTTGCTGACACCTGCTGGTGCATCAATAACAAAAGCAATTAGAGCTGTGGCCCTCTAGGACATCCTGGCACAGTCTCAAACCCAAGCAAGCAGCTTTTCGTGTGCTTTTTCTCTCTCCCTCTTCTCCTCCCAGTGCATGTCTCTCTGTCTTTCTAACTCTCACCCTTTGTTCCTCTCCCGGAGTGTCTCTCTCTCTCTTTCTATCTATCTCTCTCTCCATCTCTCACTTTCTTCTCTCTCTCCCGTTCTCTCTCTTTGTTCCTCTCACAGAGTTTCAGGGAAACAACTTTCCCCGAAAGATTTCCCTGCGGGTTTTTTGTTGTTTATTTGATTGGTGGAATCGAGAGACCACCCTGCACTCATTTCACCACTTTATTTCACCTTTATTTAACCAGGTAGGCAAATTGAGAACACGTTCTCATTTACAATTGCGACCTGGCCAAGATAAAGCAAAGCAGTTCGACACATACAACAACACATAGTTACACATGGAGTAAAACAAACATACAGTCAATAATACAGTGAAAAATAAGTCTATATACAATATGAGCAAGTGAGGTGAGATAAGGGAGGTGAAGGCAAACAAAAAATATATATAAATAAATAAAAATATAAAAAGGCCATGGTGGCGAAGTAAATACAATATAGCAAGTAAAAAAAATGTAAAAAAAGTAGAGATAGTAGAGATAGAAAAAAGTAGAGATAGAAATAATGGGGTGCAAAGGAGCAAAATAAATAAATAAATAAATACAGTAGGTAAAGAGGTAGTTGTTTGGGCTAAATTATAGATGGGCTATGTACAGGTGCAGTAATCTATGAGCTGCTCTGACAGCTGGTGCTTAAAGCTAGTGAGGGAGATAAGTGTTTCCAGTTTCAGAGATTTTTGTAGTTCGTTCCAGTCATTGGCAGCAGAGAACTGGAAGGAGAGGCGGCCAAAGGAAGAATTGGTTTTGGGGGTGACCAGAGAGATATACCTGCTGGAGCGCGTGCTACAGGTAGGTGCTGCTATGGTGACCAGCGAGCTGAGATAAGGGGGACTTTACCTAGCAGGGTCTTGTAGATGACCTGGAGCCAGTGGGTTTGACGACGAGTATGAAGCGAGGGCCAGCCAACGAGAGTGTACAGGTCGCAGTGGTGGGTAGTATATGGGGCTTTGGTGACAAAACGGATGGCACTGTGATAGACTGCATCCAATTTATTGAGTAGGGTTTTGGAGGCTATTTTGTAAATGACATCACCGAAGTCGAGGATTGGTAGGATGGTCAGTTTTACAAGGGTATGTTTGGCAGCATGAGTGAAGGATGCTTTGTTGCGGAATAGGAAGCCAATTCTAGATTTAACTTTGGATTGGAGATGTTTGATGTGAGTCTGGAAGGAGAGTTTACAGTCTAACCAGACACCTAGGTATTTGTAGTTGTCCACATATTCTAAGTCAGAGCCGTCCAGAGTAGTGATGTTGGACAGGCGGGCAGGTGCAGGCAGCGATCGGTTGAAGAGCATGTATTTCGTTTTACTTGTATTTAAGAGCAAATGGAGGCCACGGAAGGAGAGTTGTATGGCATTGAAGCTCGCCTGGAGGGTTGTTAACACAGTGTCAAAAGAAGGGCCAGAAGTATACAGAATAGTGTCGTCTGCGTAGAGATGGATCAGAGAATCACCAGCAGCAAGAGCGACATCATTGATGTATACAGAGAAGAGAGTCGGTCCAAGAATTGAACCCTGTGGCACCCCCATAGAGACTGCCAGAGGCCCGGACAACAGACCCTCCTATTTGACACACTGAACTCGATCAGAGAAGTAGTTGGTGAACCAGGCGAGGCAATCATTAGAGAAACCAAGGCTGTCGAGTCTGCCGATGAGGATGTGGTGATTGACAGAGTCAAAAGCCTTGGCCAGGTCAATGAATACGGCTGCACAGTATTGTTTCCTATCGATGGCGGTTAAGATATCGTTTATGACCTTGAGCGTGGCTGAGGTGCACCCATGGCCAGCTCTGAAACCAGATTGCATAGTGGAGAAGGTATGGTGGGATTCGAAATGGTCGGTAATCTGTTTGTTGACTTGGCTTTCGAAGACCTTAGAAAGGCAGGGTAGGATAGATATAGGTCTGTAGCTGTTAGGGTCAAGAGTGTCCCCCCCTTTGAAGAGGGGGATAACCGCAGCTGCTTTCCAATCTTTGGGAATCTCAGACGACACGAAAGAGAGGTTGAAAAGGCTAGTAATAGGGGTGGCAACAATTTCAGCAGATAGTTTTAGAAAGAAAGGGTCCAGATTATCTAGCCCGGCTGATTTGTAAGGGTCCAGATTTTGCAGCTCTTTCAGAACATCAGCTGACTGTATTTGGGAGAAAGAGAAATGGGGAAGGCTTGGGCGAGTAGCAGAGGGGAGGGCAGTGCTGTTGACCGGGGTAGGGACAGCCAGGTGGAAAGCATGGCCAGCCGTAGAAAAATGCTTATTGAAATTCTCAATTATAGTGGATTTGTCGGTGGTGACAGTGTTTCCTATCTTCAGTGCAGTTGGAAGCTGGGAGGAGGTGTTCTTATTCTCCATGGACTTTACAGTGTCCCAGAACTTTTTTGAATTTGTGTTGCAGGAAGCAAATTTCTGCTTGAAAAAGCTAGCCTTGGCTTTTCTAACTGCCTGTGTATATTGGTTTCTAGCTTCCCTGAAAAGTTGCATATCACGGGGGCTGTTCGATGCTAATGCAGAACGCCATAGGATGTTTTTCTGTTGGTTAAGGGCAGTCAGGTCAGGAGAGAACCAAGGGCTATATCTGTTCCTGGTTCTAAATTTCTTGAATGGGGCATGCTTATTCAAGATGGTGAGGAAGGCATTTTTAAAAAAATATCCAGGCATCCTCTACTGACGGGATGAGATCAATATCCTTCCAGGATACATCGGCCAGGTCGATCAGAAAGGCCTGCTCGCTGAAGTGTTTCAGGGAGCGTTTGATAGTGATGAGTGGAGGTCGTTTGACCGCTGACCCATTACGGATGCAGGCAATGAGGCAGTGATCGCTGAGATCTTGGTTGAAAACAGCAGAGGTGTATTTGGAGGGCAAGTTGGTTAGGATGATATCTATGAGGGTGCCCGTGTTTACGGAATTGGGGTGGTACCTGGTAGGTTCATTGATAATTTGTGTGAGATTGAGGGCATCAAGCTTAGATTGTAGGATGGCTGGGGTGTTAAGCATGTTCCAATTTAGGTCGCCTAGCAGCACGAGCTCTGAAGATAGATGGGGGGCAATCAGTTCACATATGGTGTCCAGAGCACAGCTGGGGGCAGAGGGTGGTCTATAGCAGGCGGCAACGGTGAGAGACTTGTTTTTAGAGAGGTGGATTTTTAAAAGTAGAAGTTCAAATTGTTTGGGAACAGACCTGGATAGTAAAACAGAACTCTGCAGGCAATCTTTGCAGTAGATTGCAACACCGCCCCCTTTGGCCGTTCTATCTTGTCTGAAAATCTTGTAGTTGGGGATGAAAATGTCAGAATTTTTGGTGGTCTTTCTAAGCCAGGATTCAGACACGGCTAAAACATCCGGGTTGGCAGAGTGAGCTAAAGCAGTGAACAAAACAAACTTAGGGAGGAGGCTTCTAATGTTAACATGCATGAAACCAAGGCTATTACGGTTACGGAAGTCATCAAAAGAGAGCGCCTGGGGAATAGGAGTGGAGCTAGGTACTGCAGGGCCTGGATTCACCTCTACATCACCAGAGGAACAGAGGAGGAGTAGGATAAGGGTACGGCTAAAAGCTATGAGAATTGGTCGTCTAGAGCATCTAGAACAGAGAGTAAAAGGACGTTTCTGGGGGCGATAAAATAGCTTCAAGGAATAATGTACAGACAAAGGAATGGTAGGATGTGAATACAGTGGAGGTAAACCTAGGTATTGAGTGATGATGAGAGAGATATTGTCTCTAGAAACATCATTGAAACCAGGTGATGTCATCGCATATGTGGGTGGTGGAAATGAAAGGTTGGATATGGTATAGTGAGCAGGGCTAGAGGCCCTACAGTGAAATAAGCCAATAAACACTAACCAGAACAGCAGTGGACAAGGCATATTTACATTAAGGAGAGGCATGCTTAATCGAGTGATCAATAAGGGTCCAGTGAGTAGAGGTTGGTTGGGGTCACGGCGATCCAGACAGCTGGCCGGGTAGATGGCTATCGGTAGCAAGATAGCATAGGATGGAGGTCTATTTTTAGACACCTTGTGCGTTTCCGTCGGTAGATTAGTGGGGTTCCGTGTCTTGTAGAGGGGATCAATCCAATTGGCAAAATAGATATAGTGACCCAAGAAAAAAAAGAAAAAAATTGTCCGAAATACTTATTAAGATAGCAGCCGATAAGACAGCTAACGATTAGCGGGCCCCAGGTGAGCGTTCAGGTAACGTCGCGACGGAGGTGCCAGTTGGATAACTCCCTCGGGCAGATAACGTCGGCAGTCAATCGTGAAGGCCCGGTGGGGCTCCGTATCTGCAGCAAAAAAAAAACCCGGGTCCGGATAGGTGACTGTAGCCCAGGAATGGCTGATGGAACTCCTCAGCTGGCTAGCTCCGGAATAATTTAAGTTTGCTCCGGGATCTACGTAAGCCAATAGTCACACGGTTTGCAGCTAGCTAGCTGCGAAATCAAGGTGCAAATGTCCAGAGCCTGACGCTGAAATCCGGGGAAACTGAGAGAAAAAAAAGGCCCGGTATGCTCCGGTCCGAGTCGCGTTGCACAAAGGTGCCGGTAGATTATCGAGCTAAAGGAATAGCTGATGACCACAAAACGTGGGCAGCTGAAACACCAACGCTAGCCAGCAAGCCGGCTAACTTCTGGGCAGCTTCAAATTAGCTTTCGGCTAGCTTTCGGCTAACTTCTGGTTAGTTTTCTGGCTAACTTCTGATTAGCCCCTGGTTAGCTTCACTGTGGATTTTCAGATTTGAGGTAAATAATACTTTTTTGTTGTAATTGGTGAGGCGGGTTGCAGGAAAGCTTTTGTAGTTGAGTTCTTGGATAATAAAAAAAATATAAAAGATATGCGAAGAAGGTGTAAATATATATATACAGGACAAGACAGTACGAGGACAAAAATGACGTCTGAACTGCTAAGCCATCTTGGAACACAATCTCTCTGTCTCTCCTAATTCAATTCCGCACTGTTTCCCCAACCCAAACATTGTCTAGAATCTTAAACTTCTCTCCTATATCCAGAATATGGTGGAATTCGTGTTCACCTTGTAGACGGGATTCCTGTAACACGAGGTCGCAGTCTGCGCTAACTACGGGCTCTTTTCGATGTATCTCAAGACTGAGTTGAGATTGGCAAAGGGCGCTCATCTTCTCTCTTCGCGCCTTCTACTAACGTCTTGTAGCCTCTCAGTCAAATGTCCTCAATACAAAAAATGTTGTAAATAAACGCGTTTCCAAGTGCATACTTGTTGTCCTTGGCCATTTAAAAACTTTGGAATAGACCGTTGGATATGACATTGCCAATTGCCAGAATAGCCAGCAAAGTTTTTCAATGGAATCTCTCCATAGGGGAAGCTGGGCAACTGAAATGTCTGACATTTTCCAACAGTCTGACTGTGAACATCTGTACAAAAACCACGTTAAGGGAGACATAGATGCTATTGAAAAACAACTGACGATGCAATATGAAAATGAATGGGTGGATGAGATGAATCATAACCCAAAATTGAGAACCTTTTGTTTGATTAAGGACAAATGATTGTGTGACTGTGAGAGATGCAGTATAGTATGCACATCCTACCTGAAAGCAAAACGTTGCTATGTACACAGGTAAGAACACGGATATTGCCCCTGCGTATTGAAACAGGTGGGTATTGAAGTGAAATGGAAAAGGAAAGACTATGTAACTATTGTGACCTTGAAGAGCTAGGGAATGACATTCATTTTATCCTCTCTTGTGGTGGTTCCCAACTCCAGTCCTTGAGTGCCCCACATTTTTGTTGTAGCCCCGGGCAAAAAACACCTGAACTCAATTGAGGGCCTAATGATTAGTTGACAAGTTGAATCAGGTGTGGTTGTCCGGGGCTACCATAAAACATTTGTTCTGTTGGGAGTCGGGAACCACTGCTCTATTGCCCTTTCTACCAAGATGTACACTTGCCCTTATTCCAGAAAGCCCACCAGATATAGCGTAGCAATATGTGGCTGAGCGATGAGGAGAAATGTAGATGCTTTTTGTGTCCATTGTGTATTTCCGTTTGCTGAATTTTTAGATCAAGGGGGACAAATATAAAAGAAGATAAATATTAAGCTCCAGAAGCATAGCAGAGTGCGTGTAATATGTACAGACAGTGTGTAGGCTATGCAGTGCATTCGGGAAGCATTCAGACCCCTTCCCTTTTTCCACATTTTGTTACATGACAGCCTTATTCTAAAATGTATTAAATTAAAAAAAGAAAATCCTCATCAATCTACACACAATACCCCATAATGACAAAGCAAAAAGAGTTTTTTTGAAATGTTGGCAAATTTATACAAAATAAAAAACAGAAATAAGAAATACCTTATTTACATAAGTATGATACATAAGACCCTTTGCAATGACACTCGAAATTGAGCTCAGGTGCATCCTGTTTCCATTGATCATCCTTGAGATGTTTCTACAACTTGATTGGAGTCCACCTGTGGTAAATTCAATTGATTGGACATGATTTGGAAAGGTTCACACCTGTCTATATAAGGTCCCACAGTTGACAATGCATGTCAGAGCAAAAACCAAGCCATTAGGTCAAAAGAATTGTCCGTAGAGCTCCGAGACATGATTTGTCGAGGCACAGACCTGGGGAAGGGTACCATTTTTAAATGGAAGAAATTTGGAACCACCAAGACTCTTC
This sequence comes from Salvelinus fontinalis, assembly GCF_029448725.1. Taxonomy (NCBI): domain Eukaryota; kingdom Metazoa; phylum Chordata; class Actinopteri; order Salmoniformes; family Salmonidae; genus Salvelinus; species Salvelinus fontinalis. The sequence continues at coordinate 32,446,843 of NC_074670.1, read as the reverse complement.
CTAGACCTGGCCGCCCGGCCAAACTGAGCAATCGAGGGAGAAGGACCTTGGTCAGGGAGGTGACCAAGAACCCGCTGGTCACTCTGAAAGAGTTCCATAGTTTCTCTGTGGAGATGGGAGAACTTCCAGAAGGACAACCATCTCTGCATCACTCCACCAATCAGGCCTTTATGGTAGTGGCCAGACGGAAGCCACTCCTCAGTAAAAGGCACATGACAGCCCACTTGGAGTTTGCCGAAAGGCAACTAAAGGACTCTCAGACAATGAGAAACAAGATTCTCTGGTCTGATGAAACCAATATAAAACTCTTTGGCCTGAATGCCAAGTGTCACGTCTGGAGGAAATCTGGCACCATTCCTATGGTGAAGCATGGTGGTGGCAGCATCCTGCTGTGGGGTTGTTTTTCAGCGGCAGGGACTGGGAGACAAGTCAGGATCAAGAAAAAGATGAACGGAGCAAAGAACAGAGAGATCCTTGATGAAAACCTGCTCCAGAGCGCTCAGGACCTCAGACTGGAACAAAGGTTCACCTTCCAACAGGACAATGATCCTAAGCACACAGCCAAGACAACGCAGAAATGGCTTTGGGACATGAATGTCCTTGAGTGGCCCATCCAGAGCCCGGACTTGAACAAGATCGAACATCTCTGGAGAGACCTGAAAATAGCTGTGCAGAGCTTGAGAGGATTTGCAGAGAAGAACGGGAGAAACTCCAGTCCTTGAAATTACAGGTGTGCCAAGCGTGTAGCGTCATACCCGAAGAAGACTCGAGGCTGTAATCGCTGCCAAAGGTGCTTCAACAAAGTACTGAGTAAAGGGTCTGAATACTTATGTAAATGTGATCTCACCAGAGATGTTCGACTCCAGTCACCCAAGTCATAGACTGTTTTCTCTGCAACAGCACGGCAAGCAGTACCGGAGGACCAAAAGGCTCATTAACAGCTTCTACCCCCAAGCCATAAGACTGTTGAACAATTAATCAAATGGCCACTGGACTATGTACATTGACCACCCCCCCACCCCCCCATTTGTTTTGTACACTGCTGCTACTCACTGTTTATTATCTAAGCATAGTCACCCCTACCTACATGTACAAATTACCTCGACTAACCTGTAACCCTGCACGTTGACTCGGTACTGGAACTCAATGCATATAGCCTCATTATTCTTATTATTTTGTGTTACTTTTTTATAATTTTTTACTTTAGTTTATTTGGTAAATATTTTCTTAACTCTTCTTGAACTGCACTGTTGGTTAAGGGCTTGTAAGTAAGCATTTCACGGTAAGGTCTACACTTGTTGTATTCAGCGCATGTGACAAAGTTTGATTTGATTTTGATTTCTGTTAAAAAAATGTATTCATTTGCAGAAATGTCTAAAAACCTGTTTTTGCTTTGTCATTATAGGGAATTGTGTATAAATTGTTAAAAACAATTGAATACATTTTAGAAGAAGGCTGTAACGTAACAAAATTTGGGAAAAGTCAAGGGGTCTGAATACTTTCCTAATGCACTGTATCTCTCACACTTGAATTTTCTCTTTGTGCCAGACCGAGTTAAATTTCTGTATTTATTCATCTGTATTGTTTATTGATTTACTGCTCTAGGGTAAGTGTTATTTTATGAATAATCTTACCTACTTTCATGTTAAAATTAATTTAATAAATTTTAGAATAAGGCTGTACCGTAACATAATGTGGAAAAGGGACGGGGTCTGAAAACTTTCCGAATGCACTGGATTTTTCATTCTTTATGCGGTGTGCACTGCACATAACATTGGAAGAATTTTCCTGTGAATTATCACTCTGAATTATTGTAATGTTTGTTTACCTATCAATTCATCCTGTAAGGGTAGGGTTGCCAACTGGCGATTTGACACAAAAATACAATTTCATTAATTAATTAATTTTACAAAGTTGCTTTCCATTGACAAATTGAGTGACACCCCTGTTCTACTTACTGACTGGTGGTATTGAAGCACAGTGGGAGGACTCTAAATATAGGACTGTATCAAGTGGCGCAGCAGACTAAGGCCTCCCGAGTGGCGCAGCGGTCTAAGGCACTGCACCGCAGACCCAGGTTCGATCCCGAGCTGTATCACAACCTGCCGTGATCTGGAGTCCCATAGGGCGGTGCACAATTGGCCCGATGTCGTACGAGTTAGGGGAGGGTTTGGCCGGGGGGGCTTTACAGGTAGGCCGTCATTGTAAATAGGAATTTGTTCTTAATTGACTTGCCTAGTTAAATAAAGGTTAAATACAAAAAAATCTGAGCTATATAACATGCTAAAAACAACAGGAACATTTTATTATTTTATACTAATACAATTGCGCAGAGAAAGAGATTTTCTCTGAGCAAGTTATAATAACTCCACGTAATCATAGTAGTGGTGCTGCAGCACCCCTGAAAAAAATATCTCTGTATATATATATATATATATATATATATATTATTATTTTTTTCTCACAAAAGTAGTGCACTGGGCCTTTAATAATTCCACCCATGAGGCCAAAGAGGGCGGTTTTTGGTCATTGACTGCAGGAAAGGGCTACAGGAAATACATCTAACATTTTAGTGACTGCAATCCACACTTTGATTTTGTTAGAAAAGTCACTGCCAAGAAACAGTTATGTTAGCATTTTGGGACTATGTTCAGATGACATGAAAATAGAGCTCTTTGACCACACACACTAGTGGATAATATGCAGAAAAGTACCTCATACCTACGGTAAAGTATGGTGGTGGTGGATTTTTGATGTTATGGTACTATTTTGATTCCACAGGACATTCCAGCCAAACAACTGGCTGCAAGTGGATCTTCCAGCAAAATAATAACTCCAAGCACTAATCAAATACGTTTGATTGACCACAAAATCCACATTTTGCAATGGCCGTCTCAGTCTCCTGACTTGAACCCCATTGAAAAGCTGTGGATGAATTGAAGAGGCCATTCTATAAGAGAAGATGAAGGATATCAAGGATCTGGAAAGATTGTGTATGGAGGAATGGTCTAAGATCCCTCCCAACGTGTTCCACAATCTCCTAAAACATTTTAGAAAAAGGCTCAGAGTCGTTATCCTCGCAAGGGGAGGGTGCTTAAGTGTTGAAAACAAGGGTGCCAATAATTTTGACCTCTGTCTTTTTTAGAATTTTTGTATTACTTGTTAAACAAATTCTCTTACTCTGATCAATTGTATTAGCATAAAATAATATAATTTCTCAATTTTTCTGACTACAATATAGCGCAGTATTTGTATTACTAATTTTAGACAGTATTTTTTGCTCATCTTTATCAAGGGTGCCAATAATTATGGACCTGACTGTATGGAATGTGCAAATCAAACTCTAGCGCTGACACAAAATTGTTGGCACTCCAGACAATTATGCCTCCCTCTTTCAGCTATTCCAAAACATTGGCTTGTAGTTGAAAGCAACGCCAATGCCAATGCGTAGGCATAGGAATCCTTCAAGTTTGGACCCCAGAGATCCTGAGCCATTCAAACTAAATGTATCCCATCCATTTGATGATACGATCTGTCTGGTATGTTTGTCCCAGCAAGCCTGATGAAGGGTTTTATTTTCTCTGCATAATTAGCTCAAAAACATCCCGTACAATCTAACCCTTAACAGCTCCCACTGCATGAGATAAATGCTTGTGTGCTGTGGGAGTAAGACTCTAATGGTTTGACCCAAAAGGGAAATACCCCATGTAGATACAGTGGTATGCCCCAGACTAAGAAAGCCTATGAGAACAGTGAAGAGAACAGCAGAGACACTGATAATTATAGTTTATAAAGCCCACTGGATTAAGTAATGGGTTTTATGTGTGTGTGTGTAGTTGGGTGGGTGGAGTGGACTAGACGTTTCCTAACAGATCATTCATCTACCCTCGCTAATGATGGGTGCTGGTTCAATTAGAATTAGTTGAATGTGTGCTTGAGTTTATTCAATTGAAATGTGACAAACTTGATACCTACCCAGTTGTGAATGATTCATGATTAATTTCGTTTTTTTCTAACCCAATGAATTAGTGTGAAAGGAAAGGACATGAAACACATCATAATTTCAGATACAGATCTGCGGTCTAATACACAATGATCTAATTTGAAACACCACTTCGACCTGATTGACCATAACATTCCTAACCTAAAGATGGTTTTACTGTTGAGCTGAAATGAACAGATATACATTGACTGCACTTGATGGCTCAATCAGACCAGAGGAGGCGTCCTTAGACTAGGGCTTGGATACAGAGCTTCAGGGCCTACCTAAGGGCACACAGTATGAGTAGAGAGACGGGAGCGGCAGGCTAGTGGGTGGCAGCCTGGTAGAAGCCTTATGTAGAGGCAGCGTGCACAGATGTAGTCCTTCAGTAGGTATTTGGGACCACAGGGCACAACGAGCACTACGGGAAAGTGTTCTCCTCACAACAGTGTCCAACATAATCAAAGGAACAGCAATTAGGCGACAAAATAGAAACCAAATCAACAAACAATCGCTCCCAACCCAAATAAAATACATCACGTTGTGTTGACGAAGTCACCATGATGGATAAGGGGACTAGACGAGTAGTCAGCAAAATAACCTTCATCCGGGTGCCTGAAAAATGTGGATTGAACAAGAAGAAGAAATCGTTAATTACTTCCCATTGGCTACACCGTGGCACTGTGCAATTTTTTCAAAGTCCTTTGATTCCCGTCCTCTCTCAGTTTCCCGGGGCCCAAGTGAGAGAGATCCTTTTCTTTGAAACGAACAACAAAAAAAGGTTACCTCCGCTCCACTCAAAGGCTCCCTGCCATTTAGATCCCCCATTGGCTGCGCGTGTATAAAAAACTGTATTGCTTGTTAATTTGAATGCTATTTGTCTTTTAAAAAATGTTAATTGCTTTTTGTCCTTAAAGGACTTGGTGGTATGACACGGTAGCTCTTCTCGCACCTACTGTGGCTTGCTTCTCTCCTGCTTTTATTCCACAAAGGCCACATCCTGTTGTCACGCTTTCGAGAGACTTACAGTACCACAAGCTGGTGTTGATTTAGCTTTCCGAACAGCAGATAAGGAACACATATCAGGGTCAGAGAACCGGTGGTGTCTGCAATATTAAAATGAATAAGTGAACAGCAGGTGGCTTTAATCAGATTAAAGGCTTGTTGAAGCCTCCTTCCGTGTGACATTTGATTGGGTTTTTGAAAAACTTCTGGAATTGGCATTTGTTTATGAAGGGTATCTTGGTTTATCAGCTGGTGCTGTTGCTAAAGGACAATATTTAGCTTTGAGAATAGTTGTCCTCTTGTTATAGGATTGTCCTGTGGCTAATTACTAGGCGAACAGTGGGTTTTTGTTCGTACTCTCTATGGTTTATTAGGGAGAACACATCATGACCATGTCTTATGAAAGTTCCCCATGCAGCTAAAACCGTAGAGCTGTGCTGTCGAGGGGGGTCTTTAAGCGTGTTTGCTATTAATACACAGATTGATTGTTGCAGGGTTTTTATAATGGTAATGAATGCTATGAAGGCTGTGAAGGCTGATGCAGTGTTGTGCCCAATACCGAAACATGCAGAGAAGTTTGTCCAGGCATTGAGGAGTACCACACTCAACTATCAATGAGAATAAAGACTTTGAAAGAAATGTCCTCTCAGTCTTGCATAAGGAGAGCAATAAGGGACCACGGTGCCTTACTGTCTCTTCCCTTGCCAATGTGCCCAGTAGGGGCCCACTGCCCAGGCTCCCTGCTGGCTTTGGGGACTTTCAGAGGGATTTGAGAGAGCCCCACTCAGGCCCGTGGGAGAGTGCCACTTTAAAGTCCACATCACAGACCGGATCCAGCCACCATCAAGCCTTTGATCAGGGTTCGGTTCTGTGGTGCTAAGTCAAGATGACACCACTCAAAGCACAGCTGGACACCCATATGAAAACCACTAAATTGATCCTTTCCCCCGTACTGATGAAAACTCAGGGCAAAGCTCAGTTTAAATAAACAGCCGAAAGGCACAGTGCTCCACCCTTAGTGTTCCACACAAGCGCTCCAAAAAACACACTCGGTTCTTTCAGGAGTATCTGATGTCCTTGTATGATATATGGTTCTTGGGAAAACAAAATAGATTTAATAATAAAGGTTGTGGATGAGGAGTTTGAAAGTGTGTGGGGGTTAATGAAGACTGTGGCACCGTGACCTGATAATTACAGATATTAAGCGAAGATTGAGCAACGCTATTAACCAAGTGTCATCAAATTCAGTCCGTTTTTTTCAGAGTTTTCTTGATAATTTTTTAAGCAATTATTTATGTATCACTGGAGTTTTGGAGATGGGGTGTGTGGACTGCTCCATCGGTTCGCATCATTGATGGAGTGCTGGGCTCATTAAATCCCCAGATGGCGCATGCACAGGCGTGGTGCAACAAATGGCATTGTCACCCAGCGGGGTGAACTAAGGACCACATGGGACCCTGGTCTAGCAGATGACCACTGATCACATGGAACCCGTTTTTGCTGGGAGCTCATCTGTTGTGACGAATCAACAGAAATAGATGGACAAAGGGCTGGCAGTATCATTATTAAGTTTCTTAAAGCAATAGCCTAATTAAGCATTGTGACAGCATAACTAAGTGATTATTTGCTGGCAGTTGGAACACATAAATGTCCAGTAAACCGACAAGCAAACACATTTGAGTGCACTATTCAAGGAGCTGTCAGATAAAACCCTTGGCTTTAAATGTAGCTGCGATTATAGAGTCAATTGTGTACCTTCGTTAGAAGGAATTTCACCCGGCATCCCGTGCTGCATGTTTTAGATGTAATGAATCAAAGAGGATGATATGATCACATTTTACAGATGTGGTCTGGTAATGACGGAATATCATCCAGAAACAAAGCCGTTTCCCTCCTGACTCACTTCCCACTTAACGCGCCCTCCTGTGAACAGACAAAGGCATCAATCCGTGATCAGTGGTCTAAAGAGAGAGATAATCAGATTATTTTCCAATATCAACTCCAAAAGCCTGCAGTTTAACTCACTTGTGGACTTACCTACTTCTTACAGTTTCCCCAGAGACAAAAGAGCCATTCTGAATGAAATCAACGGTAGGAAATATAAGATTGTTTTTCATTAAAGAGTCTCTCTCCAGCCAATGCTCATTACCGTGGGTGCTCTTATTGAAAAGAGATGTTTATTTTATGCATTGTATGCATTTATGCACTCTCTGCCGGGATAATCAAAAGACAGGAGAAAGGGGGAAGAAGAGAATAAGAGACAGAGAGAGAGCAGAGTGGGTTTTGCTTACTCCAAGACTAAACTCAGGAGAAGCTCATAAAACCAGGGGAAATGATATTTGGCTTCCTCTTTATCTGCGGCAACCAGGCAGTCTGGGAAGATTGAGAGGTTTATGGGTAATGGAAAGAAGAGAGCAGCCGTGTGGCCCGCCTTTATGAACAGGATTAAGCCTGAGTCGTCAGGCTGTAGGACAAGTGAGTGGGTCTGGTCTCACACATTTAGTAACTGTACAGCAAGAGTGGCTGTCACTGCTCTCTCTCTCTCTGGCTTTGAGTATGCTGCACAGGGAATCATCCTGATTGATGTTTGCAGCTGTCACCTCATCATCTTGGCTTGAGTGTTTTTGTGCATGTCGGATTTTGTTTAGCCTACTCTGTCTGTCTGTCTGTCTGTCTGTCTGTCTGTCTGTCTGTCTGTCTGTCTGTCTGTCTGTCTGTCTGTCTGTCTGTCTGTCTGTCTGTCTGTCTGTCTGTCTGTCTGTCTGTCTGTCTGTCTGTCTGTCTGTCTGTCTGTCTGTCTGTCTGTCTGTCTGTCTGTCTGTCTGTCTGTCTGTCTGTCTGTCTGTCTGTCTGTCTGTCTGTCTGTCTGTCTGTCTGTCTGTCTGTCTGTCTGTCTGTGTCTGTCTGTGTCTGTCTTTCTTTCTTTGTTTTCGTTGATGATCCAACCCAAATTGAATAGCATAAAAACATTCGAGAAAGTTTTATTTTCTAAAAGAATACTAAAAAGTGTAAAAAAAAGCGCTAGCATGTCGTCTATTTGCTTCTCTTGGAGGTAAGTCTTCCATAACATCTGTGGTGAGTGGGAGGGTCCCTGCCATCAGTGATCAGACACACCTCTTTCTCTTGGAGTATCACAGGGGCTGCCTGTGTGGCTGGCTCATTACAATACCAGCATGAAACACCAGGATTGAACTGGGGTGGCACTAATGTAGTCGTCAGGAACTGCAGACCTCCTGGTGACATCCACCACCATGAATACTGCCATAACACTGCCAGGCTATGACAGAATATCATATTTCCATATGAAAGATGAACTGATGAAGAATAAATGAGAAGAATGAACCGATGAGCAGTTCAGTGAATCTAAATATGCGTAAATCAGTGAACACAAACATACATTCTCAGTAATGTCCACCCAGTTCTAAGAACTGATCAAAGACAGTTTGAAAGGGACAGCTTACTATTGTCAGTAATGTCCACTCAATTATAAGAACTTCAACAACAACAAAAAACAGAGAGATGAGATAGTATTTTCCAAGGGAGGCTTCTCTTGCTTACGGTAGGTGTAGCCAAAGAGGTTTGCCCTGGCCTTTGCATGGGTGTTTGTGCGCTTGTCTTTGAAGCCAGGTTGAAAGAGCACACTGTCAGTCTACTCTCTAGGCAAGACTCCTCTGCTATTGCCTCTTTCCTTCTGAGAAATGCTTGAGGTGTTTGATCAAAAACGTTCTCCTTTCTCCAGAGGTAGCTACCATGGTTTAGTGTGTGTGCTGATGTGTGAATGTGTTGATGATGGGTGTGTCTTGGTTTTCATCCCAAAAAGTGCAGCCTCGTTCATGTGCCATAAACAAGTGGGAACATTGTTGACGTGGAAAGAAGAAAATAACACCTCGTTGTGTCCCATGAAACTTGTGAATAAAAAAATGTGCGCACATTGAATATTTGCATTTAAGGAAGGAACCTTACAAGACATGTAAGTACATGCATTCTGATTCTAGTTCTAATGGAACTAGTAAGAGAACCGTAGATGCACAAAAGGGTTGTGAAAAATCCTCATTATCATACTAATCGTATTCATAGCAGTGCATAGCAAGAACATGATCTATAGAAGTAGTCCTCAAGAACAGTGGGAGGTATGTAAGAAGCAGTGCACTAGACCGACATAATTAAGTCTTGGGCTGGTTGGTTTAGCTAGCTCGATTGATGACGGAACATCATTTGATTGACTGTACCACACTATTCTACATTCTTCATCTAGGTCTTAAGTGAAAGGAGTCTGACTTTGAGATGTTGCCGCCGAATGTGTTTCCTTTAAACGCTGGATAACACTGTGAACACCTGGTGACAGGAGCGATGTAATTAGTGGTGGCAGCTCATCTACTGTTTCCCTTTCGCTCTCTGGCAACGTCACTATATCTGCATTCCTGTCATGCACCTGATGAGACAGGAGTTACTAGGAAACAAAGAGAGACGGGCTGCCATATTAATGAACCAAGTAGATGGATGAACTTTGTCAAATCAAATCCGTTACATAAGCGCTCCGTCTTCATTAGCTTGTTGCTGATGTTGGATAATGATGGAAGTGAATGAGCAACACAATATTGTTATGGAAAAGCAGCTGAATGTATATCAACTCTGGTTACACAAAAGAACATTGAACAATGTCATAAGTGATCAATAGGCTCAAATTGTACTGGTATGATTGAAATGTAAACTAGACTGTGCGTTATTTGAATATATCAGTTTAGTCCTTCATCATTTGTCTTGGCATATTGTGAAACTCAGTGTCTGCTGAATGTTCCTCTAATGATAGGAAGAGAATGTGATCAGGTAATAAAGAACTCTACAGCGTTTGTGCACAATGTGTATTGTTCTTTGAATCCAGTGTGTTCTGCCTGTTGCCTCAGTTCTGTCTTCTAAACTGCGCCAAGCCTGCAACCACACACATACACACACTAACATACCAAGCCCTCAACCACACACACGCGGGAACCACCTGCTGTAAAACTGATTAGTAAAGCATTGTCCTCCTGGTCCTGGAATAAATGGCTGATTGGATGCTTAATGAGAAAGGGAGGGAGGGCATGTAGAGGTTAGACAACTGTTTCTATTGATACTTTTCCTTTTATGAACTAATTTGCACGTTTTCTCAGTTTAAAGATACATTTCCCTTCCCTGGAATAAAGACAATGGAACATTATGGAGAAATGATCATTATCATATGCCTTCTGTTACCAGAATGTTTGATTGTGGAAATCTTCTCTGCTTCTGTTTGTGTGCTAGCCAGTTTTCGCTGTTCCTGTGCTGCAATAGAAAATGCAAGCCTCTTCACGTATCAAGTAATAGCTCATAATATATGTAGGTGTGGACCTCCGCTTTTAGTTGGCTCCGCCAGGTATGTCCCTGTCCAGGTGTCAACCTGTTTGAGTTGGCTTTGTAGGCCTACCTCTGGAGGGTGCTGATGTTGTAAAGCAAACAATCATTAAGCAACAGACTAGGAAGAGGTAGACTAAATAGTAGGAACATGGTTTTCAACAGATGCTCACCATCCATCTGTTATGACAAGCGGCACTGCTAATTACGCTAGCGGAGACGTCTATTGCGTTTTAATGGCCTGCACGCAGCTGATCTTCCAGGCCCGCTCACATATGTGTTACGAATGAACCCCGAGCCTTGACTTGTGAATAAATCAGAGGAGAAGCAGCCCTGACAGCCTTGCCCTCCACTCCTTTCACAGGAAAGACAGCCCTGGGAAAAGCAGACAGCGTAGCCTCCAAAATGTAATATGGATACGAGAGTTGGCAGAGAGAAACATGAGCGAACGCAACATACTGTTAGGAGGCTAAGAAATGCAAAGAGTGGGCGGAAGAGAGAAATAGAGAGAAGTTGGAGTGGAGCTAAATGGATTGTGGGAGAAAGATAAAGTGAGAGAAGAGGGAACAGGGAATGGAAATTAGAGAGAACGTGAGGGAGAAACAAAAAAGAGAGTGAAGGAAAAGGAGAAGATAAGTGGAGAGTAGGTGAGAGACATGAGGAGAGAGGCTTGGAGCGACAGAGAAACACCCAATGCCTGTTCCACTTGGCTCCAGTTCTTCTCTCCCCACAGTGATTTAATGGTGGTGTCGCCCGCCATCCCTTCTATAAGCCCAATGCTTTATCCCAGCAGTCAGTCCAAAGGTGATGAACGACCTGTTGTGGTTGTATTGCCGACATGTCTGCAGCTGGAGCCCCTCAGAGAACAAATCATTACCTACCCAAACAACCATCCCCAACACAACACAGACAGATAGCAAAACAACCATAGTGGTCTGATAGCCAATACACCTGGCAATCATTCAACTATGAATAGTTTCTAACTGTATGTTTCACTACGTGGTCATGCGTATTCATCAAACATAAGTCAACAGCCATTTACTCTACAGCATTAGCGTTGGACTCTGACATAGCCCCTATACATTTGTTTTTCAAATGTACCAACCATGTAAAATATCTGTCAGGGTCTATTAGGCAGGAAAAGATGGCCTCCACAATCCTATTTATTACTGCAGTTGACTATACAGTCCGGTCACCACAACATGCATCCCTCTTAATTTTTTTAATATTCTATGTGTGCCTGGCAGTTCCATAACATTTTTGAGATGGGTTGTCATTTCAGTTATAGGTTCAGCCAACATTAATTCATAGCATTCATGACCCCATCAATATGAGATTCCAATGTTGAGAAGAAGAAAAAAAAAAGTACTGACTTAATGTCACGTTTCTGACCTTATTTCCTTTGTTTAGTCTTTATTTAGTTGGTCAGGACGTGAGCTGGGTGGGTATTATCTATGTTGTCTGTTTCTATGTGGGGTTTCTTGTTTGGCCTGATATGGTTCTCAATCAGAGGCAGGTGTTAGTCATTGTCTCTGATTGGGAACCATATTTAGGTAGCCTGTTTTGTAGTGTGTTTTGTGGGTGATTGTTCCTGTTTTGTCTGTGCTCACTAGTTCGGGACTGTAAGCTTCGTTGGTTTTTCGTCTGTTTATTGTTTTGTTATATATTGAAAAGTATTCAAATAAATATGGATACCTACCACGCTGCGCTTTGGTCCCCCTCTCCTTCCACCGACGAAAGCCATTACACTTAATGTTAAAATGTTTGATTCTGTTTGGCTCTTTGTGAGAAATACCTATAGTGCTCTTTTGCAAACCTTATATGCATAACCCACATGGGGTTTTATGAAAGTTTCCATACGTTGGAGACTTGTGGATAGTTTATGAAGCCCAATTCTGGACGCATCCCCATGGAGTAGCACTGTACTCATGTTTTTCAATATTTGGTCGAATTCACCGAAGCTCAAGGCTGCAGCCATAGCTTGGCAGTTTCTTGTCATTGGAAAAAGTAGCACATCTGGTGTCTGTGAAAATAATATCCCATTGTGCTCAAGGAGCCAATCCAACGTCTCTCCTGTACTCTGGAGAGATGATAATAACCATAATGAAAGATATAGCTGTAAGGTCTTTTAACAGCATCTCCATCGAGGAAGCAGCACAGGCCTGGACTACTGCTTTACAACTGTTTTCCAGTTAGAGCAACAGTCAAAAGAGAAAATATCAGCTTTCTGTCAGATAAACAAGAACATGCAAACAGCGGAGTCACTGGAGAAGCCAGGATTTCCCAATGCTTTTAGAACACAAGGATAAACTTCACGTAACACAAACAGTACTCTAAAACTTGGGCAAAGTGCTTGTTTGATTTGGTATATTCTATCAGACTCCCCACAGGGCAAACACTGGTTGAATCAACGTCGTTTCCACGCTGAACCAATGTGGAATAGACGTTGAATTGGCATTTGTGTCCAGTGGGTCTTGTGTGATAAAATGTACAATAATTACTACTCGTAAAAAGAAAAACTAGTTTCATCGAAAAAACAAATCAAGGCATAATAATCATAATCAAGGAACACACTTATGTGGGTTAATGAAGCCTGAAATGTAAGACTATTATTGCGGGATTAATACATCTGGGATTTGAGTGTGTTTGTGTCGGTGCTCATAACTTCACATTGTGTGCACAGTCTCTCAGAACAAAAACAAATCCTTGATTTGAACAACCAGACGTTCATCATTACAGCACTCTGACAATCTGTCTATTGAGCTGAAACAATGTCTCTATAAAGCTCATCGAAGGCCTGTGGAGTCCATTTATTCAATAAGTCAGGGGTAGGCAACCCTGTTCCTGGAGTGGCACAGGTGCTGCAGGATTTTGTCCCAACTAGGCACCACACCTGATCAACTGAGCTAATTGATCAGTTCAGTGATTGCCTAATTCAACACACCTGGTCTTCCAGCTTGGTTAAATCAAAAACATGAAGTGCCTGCTGCACTCTAGAAGCCGCGTTGCCCTAAGTCATCCTTAACACGATGCAATATCAGAATATTAGTACCAAAGACATCCTTGACTGGAAATGCATACCAATTTGTCTCTGACCCGACTGGGCTTCAACTATGAAAATGCGAGACACTGAAGCAGAAAACAATAGGATACAACAAGGTCAGAGCTCCAATTGAGCACGTCATTGCTTAATTGACTTTGCTTAATGTCTTCGTAACTGTCCATTCCAACTCACCCAAGTGCTTTTTAGCCAGCTACTGTGAAGCCAGAATTTGCCAAAAGTGGCCTATGGAAGTTTGAGACTTTAGGAAATATCTTACCTTCACTTTATTGTTGCAAATTTCAGGATATAATATTTCACTGTAATTTTCTGTTTTGAAGATCTGTGACAATAAAATATGCATATGAGCTACCTGTTTGCCATAAGATACTAGTTTTATGAAGCATTGAATTCACCACACGTCTGTCCTCACTTTGGCCCCTGGGTGCAATTACTCAAAGACACTGTGCTCATTTGATTAGTCCTGTGTGACAGATGGGGCCTACTCAGTGAACGGGGCCACATTATTTATGGAAATGACTTCACGGGCAATTAACATCAGAAATTTGAATGTGGGCTGCAAGTCATCACAATAATTTTTGTTTTTGTGATTCATAACAACAAAAAAATTCTAATATCTAATAAAAACATGGTTGTTTGTTTGTTCTAACAAGCGGGAAAAAACAGGGATAATTAACACTCTTGATGTGATAATGATGTATGGTTTGCATATGCTTTTAAAAGTGCCAATCAATCAACTTTAAAGACTCATTCTTTCATATGGAACTTCTAAACAATTACTTTTACATGTTTGACGCCAGAAAGCTCGGCCATTAACTAGGTCTACGTGCCAAATGGCATCATTTTAGTGCACTACCGGGTCAAAAGCAGTGCACTATAAAGGAAATAGGACATCAAAATACTCTGTATGATTTTATTACAAGTATGCAACGCTAGCTGTCATTATATTTTACTTAACCTTGTGAAATATGTTGTGTTATACATTCCTTTACAATTCATGAGATGAGACGAAGTACTCCAGCTGTGGAACAACATGCAATCACAAGCTTTAGTGCAACCACCATAGAGACATCAGATTTAGTGCAACCACCATAGAGACATCAGCATTAATACAACCACCATAGAGACAGCAGATTTAGTGCAACCACCATAGAGACATCAGCATTAATACAACCACCATAGAGACAGCAGATTTAGTGCAACCACCATAGAGACATCAGATTTAGTGCAATCACCATAGAGACATCAGCATTAATACAACCACCATAGAGACATCAGCATTAATACAACCACCATAGAGACATCAGATTTAGTGCAACCACCATAGAGACATCAGCATTAATACAACCACCATAGAGACAGCAGATTTAGTACAACCACCATAGAGACATCAGCATTAATACAACCACCATAGAGACATCAGCATTAATACAACCACCATAGAGACATCAGCATTAATACAACCACCATAGAGACATCAGCATTAATACAACCACCATAGAGACAGCAGATTTAGTGCAACCACCATAGAGACATCAGCATTAATACAACCACCATAGAGACATCAGCATTAATACAACCACCATAGAGACATCAGAGTTAGTACAACCACCATAGAGACATCAGATTTAGTGCAACCACCATAGAGACATCAGATTTAGTGCAACCACCATAGAGACATCAGCATTAATACAACCACCATAGAGACATCAGAGTTAGTACAACCACCATAGAGACATCAGATTTAGTGCAACCACCATAGAGACATCAGCATTAATACAACCACCATAGAGACATCAGAGTTAGTACAACCACCATAGAGACATCAGCATTAATACAACCACCATAGAGACATCAGAGTTAGTACAACCACCATAGAGACATCAGATTTAGTGCAATCACCATAGAGACATCAGATTTAGTGCAATCACCATAGAGACATCAGATTTAGTGCAACCACCATAGAGACATCAGCATTAATACAACCACCATAGAGACATCAGCATTAATACAACCACCATAGAGACAGCAGATTTAGTACAACCACCATAGAGACATCAGATTTAGTACAATCACCATAGAGACATCAGATTTAGTGCAACCACCATAGAGACATCAGATTTAGTACAACCACCATAGAGACATCAGATTTAGTACAACCACCATAGAGACAGCAGATTTAGTGCAACCACCATAGAGACATCAGCATTAATACAACCACCATAGAGACATCAGCATTAATACAACCACCATAGAGACATCAGATTTAGTGCAACCACCATAGAGACATCAGATTTAGTGCAACCACCATAGAGACATCAGATTTAGTGCAACCACCATAGAGACATCAGATTTAGTACAATCACCATAGAGACATCAGATTTAGTGCAACCACCATAGAGACATCAGCATTAATACAACCACCATAGAGACATCAGATTTAGTACAATCACCATAGAGACATCAGATTTAGTACAATCACCATAGAGACATCAGATTTAATACAACCACCATAGAGACATCAGAGTTAGTACAACCACCATAGAGACATCAGATTTAGTGCAACCACCATAGAGACATCAGATTTAGTGCAACCACCATAGAGACATCAGATTTAGTACAACCACCATAGAGACATCAGCATTAATACAACCACCATAGAGACATCAGATTTAGTGCAACCACCATAGAGACATCAGCATTAATACAACCACCATAGAGACATCAGCATTAATACAACCACCATAGAGACATCAGATTTAGTGCAACCACCATAGAGACATCAGATTTAGTGCAACCACCATAGAGACATCAGATTTAGTGCAACCACCATAGAGACATCAGCATTAATACAACCACCATAGAGACATCAGATTTAGTACAATCACCATAGAGACATCAGATTTAGTACAATCACCATAGAGACATCAGATTTAATACAACCACCATAGAGACATCAGAGTTAGTACAACCACCATAGAGACATCAGATTTAGTGCAACCACCATAGAGACATCAGATTTAGTGCAACCACCATAGAGACATCAGATTTAGTACAACCACCATAGAGACATCAGCATTAATACAACCACCATAGAGACATCAGATTTAGTGCAACCACCATAGAGACATCAGCATTAATACAACCACCATAGAGACATCAGCATTAATACAACCACCATAGAGACATCAGATTTAGTGCAACCACCATAGAGACATCAGATTTAGTGCAACCACCATAGAGACATCAGATTTAGTGCAACCACCATAGAGACATCAGCATTAATACAACCACCATAGAGACATCAGATTTAGTGCAACCACCATAGAGACATCAGATTTAGTACAACCACCATAGAGACATCAGCATTAATACAACCACCATAGAGACATCAGATTTAGTGCAACCACCATAGAGACATCAGATTTAGTGCAACCACCATAGAGACATCAGCATTAATACAACCACCATAGAGACATCAGCATTAATACAACCACCATAGAGACATCAGCATTAATACAACCACCATAGAGACATCAGCATTAATACAACCACCATAGAGACATCAGAGTTAGTACAACCACCATAGAGACATCAGATTTAGTGCAACCACCATAGAGACATCAGATTTAGTGCAACCACCATAGAGACATCAGCATTAATACAACCACCATAGAGACATCAGAGTTAGTACAACCACCATAGAGACATCAGATTTAGTGCAACCACCATAGAGACAGCAGATTTAGTGCAACCACCATAGAGACATCAGATTTAGTGCAATCACCATAGAGACATCAGCATTAATACAACCACCATAGAGACATCAGATTTAGTACAACCACCATAGAGACAGCAGATTTAGTGCAACCACCATAGAGACATCAGCATTAATACAACCACCATAGAGACATCAGCATTAATACAACCACCATAGAGACATCAGATTTAGTGCAACCACCATAGAGACATCAGATTTAGTGCAACCACCATAGAGACATCAGATTTAGTGCAACCACCATAGAGACATCAGATTTAGTACAATCACCATAGAGACATCAGATTTAGTGCAACCACCATAGAGACATCAGCATTAATACAACCACCATAGAGACATCAGATTTAGTACAATCACCATAGAGACATCAGATTTAGTACAATCACCATAGAGACATCAGATTTAATACAACCACCATAGAGACATCAGAGTTAGTACAACCACCATAGAGACATCAGATTTAGTGCAACCACCATAGAGACATCAGATTTAGTGCAACCACCATAGAGACATCAGATTTAGTACAACCACCATAGAGACATCAGCATTAATACAACCACCATAGAGACATCAGATTTAGTGCAACCACCATAGAGACATCAGCATTAATACAACCACCATAGAGACATCAGCATTAATACAACCACCATAGAGACATCAGATTTAGTGCAACCACCATAGAGACATCAGATTTAGTGCAACCACCATAGAGACATCAGATTTAGTGCAACCACCATAGAGACATCAGCATTAATACAACCACCATAGAGACATCAGATTTAGTACAATCACCATAGAGACATCAGATTTAGTACAATCACCATAGAGACATCAGATTTAATACAACCACCATAGAGACATCAGAGTTAGTACAACCACCATAGAGACATCAGATTTAGTGCAACCACCATAGAGACATCAGATTTAGTGCAACCACCATAGAGACATCAGATTTAGTACAACCACCATAGAGACATCAGCATTAATACAACCACCATAGAGACATCAGATTTAGTGCAACCACCATAGAGACATCAGCATTAATACAACCACCATAGAGACATCAGCATTAATACAACCACCATAGAGACATCAGATTTAGTGCAACCACCATAGAGACATCAGATTTAGTGCAACCACCATAGAGACATCAGATTTAGTGCAACCACCATAGAGACATCAGCATTAATACAACCACCATAGAGACATCAGATTTAGTGCAACCACCATAGAGACATCAGATTTAGTACAACCACCATAGAGACATCAGCATTAATACAACCACCATAGAGACATCAGATTTAGTGCAACCACCATAGAGACATCAGATTTAGTGCAACCACCATAGAGACATCAGCATTAATACAACCACCATAGAGACATCAGCATTAATACAACCACCATAGAGACATCAGCATTAATACAACCACCATAGAGACATCAGCATTAATACAACCACCATAGAGACATCAGAGTTAGTACAACCACCATAGAGACATCAGATTTAGTGCAACCACCATAGAGACATCAGATTTAGTGCAACCACCATAGAGACATCAGCATTAATACAACCACCATAGAGACATCAGAGTTAGTACAACCACCATAGAGACATCAGATTTAGTGCAACCACCATAGAGACAGCAGATTTAGTGCAACCACCATAGAGACATCAGATTTAGTGCAATCACCATAGAGACATCAGCATTAATACAACCACCATAGAGACATCAGATTTAGTGCAATCACCATAGAGACATCAGATTTAGTGCAACCACCATAGAGACATCAGCATTAATACAACCACCATAGAGACATCAGCATTAATACAACCACCATAGAGACATCAGATTTAGTGCAACCACCATAGAGACATCAGCATTAATACAACCACCATAGAGACATCAGATTTAGTACAACCACCATAGAGACATCAGATTTAGTGCAACCACCATAGAGACATCAGAGTTAGTACAACCACCATAGAGACATCAGAGTTAGTACAACCACCATAGAGACATCAGCATTAATACAACCACCATAGAGACATCAGCATTAATACAACCACCATAGAGACATCAGATTTAATACAACCACCATAGAGACATCAGCATTAATACAACCACCATAGAGACATCAGATTTAGTGCAACCACCATAGAGACATCAGATTTAGTGCAACCACCATAGAGACATCAGATTTAGTGCAACCACCATAGAGACATCAGCATTAATACAACCACCATAGAGACATCAGCATTAATACAACCACCATAGAGACATCAGATTTAGTGCAACCACCATAGAGATATCAGATTTAGTACAACCACCATAGAGACATCAGATTTAGTGCAACCACCATAGAGACATCAGATTTAGTGCAACCACCATAGAGACATCAGCATTAATACAACCACCATAGAGACATCAGATTTAGTGCAACCACCATAGAGACATCAGATTTAGTGCAACCACCATAGAGACATCAGCATTAATACAACCACCATAGAGACATCAGCATTAATACAACCACCATAGAGACATCAGATTTAGTGCAACCACCATAGAGACATCAGATTTAGTGCAACCACCATAGAGACATCAGCATTAATACAACCACCATAGAGACATCAGCATTAATACAACCACCATAGAGACATCAGCATTAATACAACCACCATAGAGACATCAGATTTAGTGCAACCACCATAGAGACATCAGCATTAATACAACCACCATAGAGACATCAGCATTAATACAACCACCATAGAGACATCAGCATTAATACAACCACAATAGAGACATCAGCATTAATACAACCACCATAGAGACATCAGATTTAGTGCAACCACCATAGAGACATCAGCATTAGTACAACCACCATAGAGACATCAGCATTAATACAACCACCATAGAGACATCAGATTTAGTGCAACCACCATAGAGACATCAGATTTAGTGCAACCACCATAGAGACATCAGATTTAGTGCAACCACCATAGAGACATCAGCATTAATACAACCACCATAGAGACATCAGCATTAATACAACCACCATAGAGACATCAGATTTAATACAACCACCATAGAGACATCAGCATTAATACAACCACCATAGAGACATCAGATTTAATACAACCACCATAGAGACATCAGCATTAATACAACCACCATAGAGACATCAGATTTAGTGCAACCACCATAGAGACATCAGCATTAATACAACCACCATAGAGACATCAGATTTAGTGCAACCACCATAGAGACATCAGCATTAATACAACCACCATAGAGACATCAGCATTAATACAACCACCATAGAGACATCAGCATTAATACAACCACCATAGAGATATCAGCATTAATACAACCACCATAGAGACATCAGATTTAGTGCAACCACCATAGAGACATCAGATTTAGTGCAACCACCATAGAGACATCAGATTTAGTGCAACCACCATAGAGACATCAGATTTAGTGCAATCACCATAGAGACATCAGATTTAGTGCAATCACCATAGAGACATCAGATTTAGTGCAACCACCATAGAGATATCAGCATTAATACAACCACCATAGAGACATCAGATTTAGTGCAACCACCATAGAGACATCAGATTTAATACAACCACCATAGAGACATCAGATTTAGTGCAATCACCATAGAGACATCAGATTTAGTACAACCACCATAGAGACATCAGCATTAATACAATCACCATAGAGACATCAGCATTAATACAACCACCATAGAGACATCAGATTTAGTGCAACCACCATAGAGACATCAGCATTAATACAACCACCATAGAGACAGCAGATTTAGTGCAATCACCATAGAGACATCAGATTTAGTACAACCACCATAGAGACATCAGATTTAGTGCAACCACCATAGAGACATCAGATTTAATACAACCACCATAGAGACATCAGATTTAGTGCAATCACCATAGAGACATCAGATTTAGTACAACCACCATAGAGACATCAGCATTAATACAACCACCATAGAGACAGCAGATTTAGTGCAACCACCATAGAGACATCAGCATTAATACAACCACCATAGAGACATCAGATTTAGTACAACCACCATAGAGACATCAGATTTAGTGCAATCACCATAGAGACATCAGATTTAGTGCAACCACCATAGAGATATCAGCATTAATACAACCACCATAGAGACATCAGATTTAGTGCAACCACCATAGAGACATCAGCATTAATACAACCACCATAGAGACATCAGATTTAGTGCAACCACCATAGAGACATCAGATTTAATACAACCACCATAGAGACATCAGATTTAGTGCAATCACCATAGAGACATCAGATTTAGTGCAACCACCATAGAGACATCAGCATTAATACAACCACCATAGAGACATCAGCATTAATACAACCACCATAGAGACATCAGATTTAGTGCAACCACCATAGAGACATCAGCATTAATACAACCACCATAGAGACATCAGATTTAGTGCAACCACCATAGAGACATCAGCATTAATACAACCACCATAGAGACATCAGCATTAGTGCAACCACCATAGAGACAGCAGATTTAGTGCAACCACCATAGAGACATCAGATTTAGTGCAACCACCATAGAGACATCAGATTTAGTACAACCACCATAGAGACATCAGCATTAATACAACCACCATAGAGACATCAGCATTAATACAACCACCATAGAGACATCAGATTTAGTGCAACCACCATAGAGACATCAGATTTAGTGCAACCACCATAGAGACATCAGATTTAGTGCAATCACCATAGAGACATCAGATTTAGTACAACCACCATAGAGACATCAGCATTAATACAACCACCATAGAGACATCAGCATTAATACAACCACCATAGAGACATCAGATTTAGTGTAACCACCATAGAGACATCAGATTTAGTGCAACCACCATAGAGACATCAGCATTAATACAACCACCATAGAGACAGCAGATTTAGTGCAACCACCATAGAGACATCAGCATTAATACAACCACCATAGAGACATCAGATTTAGTACAACCACCATAGAGACATCAGATTTAGTACAACCACCATAGAGACATCAGATTTAGTGCAATCACCATAGAGACATCAGATTTAGTGCAACCACCATAGAGATATCAGCATTAATACAACCACCATAGAGACATCAGATTTAGTGCAACCACCATAGAGACATCAGCATTAATACAACCACCATAGAGACATCAGCATTAATACAACCACCATAGAGACATCAGATTTAGTGCAACCACCATAGAGACATCAGCATTAATACAACCACCATAGAGACATCAGATTTAGTGCAACCACCATAGAGACATCAGCATTAATACAACCACCATAGAGACATCAGCATTAGTGCAACCACCATAGAGACAGCAGATTTAGTGCAACCACCATAGAGACATCAGATTTAGTGCAACCACCATAGAGACATCAGCATTAATACAACCACCATAGAGACATCAGCATTAATACAACCACCATAGAGACAGCAGATTTAGTACAACCACCATAGAGACATCAGCATTAATACAACCACCATAGAGACATCAGCATTAATACAACCACCATAGAGACATCAGATTTAGTGCAACCACCATAGAGACATCAGATTTAGTGCAACCACCATAGAGACATCAGATTTAGTGCAATCACCATAGAGACATCAGATTTAGTACAACCACCATAGAGACATCAGCATTAATACAACCACCATAGAGACATCAGCATTAATACAACCACCATAGAGACATCAGATTTAGTGCAACCACCATAGAGACATCAGATTTAGTGCAACCACCATAGAGACATCAGATTTAGTGCAACCACCATAGAGACATCAGATTTAGTGCAACCACCATAGAGACATCAGCATTAATACAACCACCATAGAGACATCAGAGTTAGTACAACCACCATAGAGACATCAGATTTAGTGCAACCACCATAGAGACATCAGCATTAATACAACCACCATAGAGACATCAGATTTAGTGCAACCACCATAGAGACATCAGCATTAATACAACCACCATAGAGACATCAGATTTAGTGCAACCACCATAGAGACATCAGATTTAGTGCAACCACCATAGAGACATCAGCATTAATACAACCACCATAGAGACATCAGCATTAATACAACCACCATAGAGACATCAGATATTTAGATGTAAATTAGTCATACAAGTTTATCATTACTGTCCTTACCAGGTGTCATGCAACACGACATGCTTCATCAATATTAGAGGATATGGTTTTCTATGCTCATTGAACTTGTGTGTCCAACATCAGACGCTGCAGTTACTATACTCAGGAGCAACCGCAGAGCACATGGCTTACTGAGGTCAAACAAAGGAAGAAAATATCTAATAGTCTAATAGGGAATCAAATATGTACTTCTAATGTGTAATAAAACATTTTATGTAGTAAGCTATAGGACAATATTTCACAGCATAAACATCCCCCTATTGGTTAGGTCCTTAATTATTCGCACAATAAAAAACAACTAGTCAGTCCCATTTTGTTGGCATAGTCTGGATTTTCAATCTCTAGATGCTCCACAGATGGTCATACTACCAACAAACTATCTGTTGATAAGCAACTGCTTGCTAAGGTTACGGTTATGGTTAGGTTTAGAATAAGGGTTAGGATTAAGGTTAGAGCTAGAGTTAGGGTTAGTACATAGTTGAAATGTTACTGATAGTCTGTAGAGCATCTACAGATGGAGAATCCAAATAGTGTTAGCCTACCAAATAGTCTGTCAAAAAATTGGTCAGCATGTCTTAACTTGCATTATACATCATTTAGTTATTTGTTAATAGACAGATTGATAATTAAAATGAATCAGGAAGGCGCACAAGAGAAAAAGCTGTTAAAGGGGTATAAAACGTATTTGTGCAATACGACTTTGTTTGGAACGGTACCCAGCTGCCTCTCAATTACAATTAGCTTAATTGAGGCCCATTTTGTTTTATGAATTGAGGGTTTCAATCACTCCAAAGTGCGACGATTGAAAGAGCCCAACTGTCAATCAACAGTGGCGGCCCATAATTGCCGTCTGCTTTCGCACAGAAGAGTTTTCCTATTATTATTCCCCTTCATCAGGAATATACTGCTTTCAAAGCACTACCTGGCTCTTTCGATTAGCACACTCTTGTTTTTCAAACCGTGCCTGCCTTCTCCACCCACTTCTGCAACTAACTCCCAGAGTTGCGATCGTTAATGACCTAGAAAGTCCCTGAGACTTACTGTATACGCAAAAGTGCATGCAACTGCACTAGCACCGGAAGATTACTTCGAAGCCACTTGAAGCTAAACATCGAGGAAAACGCTCTAAGGTATACATTTGGTCTTACTTCGTTTCATACCAGTGACTTCATAATCTGCCTTGCAATCTGCTGTATACAGTTAGCCATCTAGAAATCAACGATAACGATGCGAAAAGGATGGGAAAACATAAAATCCCAGCTATGATTCAGATCTGAAGAAGGATAGTCCTCATTACGCTTTGGCCATTGCGATATGCAAAAGTGGCTCAAGTAACATTAAAAAGCAATAATGCCAGCTCTTTGGCTTTGCATCATATATTCATTATGGACTTTAATGATAAGGAAGGAGAGTGGAAAAAAAAGAAGTCCTGCAAATCCTAGGCTCACCATAGAGCAGCAAGTATTTCCCAGTCATCATCTAGCTTTAGTTAATCAGTGGTATCACTTACAAATGAACAAAGCACAATAGCAATCAGTCTTGATGTTATAACACCACAGAACATAATGGAGCAATAAGCAGAACATTACTTTAGCATATTGCTACAGACGGGCTTGATAACACCACACTGAAAGTAAATTGCAAGCATATCATGTACATAATCAACGGGAATCCCTTTGTGAATCCTACTGATTTGGATTTTGAATTAAAAATAATATGTAAAATAAACACAAAAGTAGACATGGTAACATTCCGTTCACCTGATCCATCATAAAGGTGTCTAGTGCAGAATTAATTCTCCGTGTATCACGGTGTCCGTACAAGGACGCCACGTTCATGGAAGTTGTGACTCTGTCTTAATATGGACACCGTAGAGGAATAACCTCTGACCGATGCTCTGAATAACCTCTGACAGGTGATGACAGAGCCAGAGAGGTTCTGCCTACCAACCTGCTCATCAATAGGGCTCTTGCATTCTGACTATAAAATGTTCTGCCCCCCCCCCTCCCCTCTGTTCACTAAACACTAAATCAAGCCATTCCGAAGGTTTTTCCTCCAGGTGTGAATCAGCTATTCATACTGTAGCACACAAGTGCAAAAATAACTATTACACCTGCTGATGCAGGTGAAATGATGATCTGCCAAATGAATAACTAATTAATAAAAACTGCTCTCAGGTGGCTGCTATTGGACGGTAACGGAAGCAGGTGGAGGGCCATTGGTCAAATACCAGGGGGAAGGAGTCCTTGGAAAAGAACCCAGACATGAATCATGCAAATGTTTCTTTCATCAAATTGCCACCGAAGAGAGCAGGGGAGTCCCAGGCACAGGACAGCTTGGAGGCTCAGAAAGGCTGGCGGCAGGCCCAATGTCCACAACTAACTCTATGTATCTCATCTCTGGAGTCGTCTGGTTAGTCCAACAAAAATTGGGATGCAGAACTGATATTATTATGGTCGCAGTGGGAATTTGTGTTTGAATGGGAGTTCACTGACTGTTTGGGTTGAGATTCATTGCATGGTGGCTGATTTTTGGTACAGGGACTGGGCAACAGATGTACAATTACAGATCCAGAATGAAAACCATTGAAAATGCAGTGCAATGGTCTCCCATGTGTCAATTGTTGTATGAATGTATTTTTTAGGTACCGCACAACTGATTTCTGGATGACCGTGGGTATTGAGGTGTAACTTCACTACAGAAACAGACTGCACCCCTTTGGAGGTAACTCAAAACAAAAGGTTTCAACTCTAGACCAACCTTGGCATTTATACTTCTGTAGAACTCTTTGACATTTTGTGGGGGAACTTTTAACCTTCAAACTACCAAGAATAAACTATTAGATAAAGCAACAATCATTGCAAAATATCTACTTAATTCTTATCAAAGCATCATTAGACATCAGAGCAGCCTCAATTCGTCGGGCATGGACTCTACAAGGTGTCGAAAGCGTTCGACAGGGATGGTGGCCTATCCAATGCTTCACACAGTGTCAAGTTGGCTGGATGTCCTTTGGGTGGTGGACCATTCTTGATACACACGGGAAAATGTTCAGCATGAAAAACCCGGCAGCGTTGCAGTTCTTGACACACTCAAACCGGTGCACCTGGCAACTACTACTATACATCGTTCAAAGGCACTTCAATATTTTGTCTTGGCCATTAACACTCTGAATGGCACACATACAGTACACAATCCGTGTCTCAAGGCTTAAACATCCTTCTTTAACCGGTCTCCTCCCCTTCAGCTACACTGATTGAAGTGGATTTAATAAGTGACATG
Organism: Salvelinus fontinalis; assembly: GCF_029448725.1. NCBI lineage: Eukaryota > Metazoa > Chordata > Actinopteri > Salmoniformes > Salmonidae > Salvelinus > Salvelinus fontinalis. The sequence continues at coordinate 32,420,117 of NC_074670.1, read as the reverse complement.
AATAAGGGATCATAGCTTTCACCTGGATTCACCTGGTCAGTCTATGTCATGGAAAGAGCAGCTGTTCATAACGTCTTGTACACTCAGTGTATGTTATCTGAAATAAAAAATTAGACAAAAGGAAAATAAAATGTTTTCCCTTATGCAACCCAGCATTTTTCCAAAGTATAATCCCCATTAGTACTAAAAACCTGATTTACAGAGCCTCCAGGGTGGCGCAGTGGTCTAAGGCACTGTATCGCAGTGCCACCAGAGATTCTGGGTTCGAGCCCAGGCTCTGTTGCAGCCGGCCGTGACCGGGAGGTCCATGGGGCGACGCACAATTGGCCCAGCGTCGTCTGGGTTTGGGAGGGTTTGGCCGGCATATCCTTGTCTCATTGTGCACTAGTGACTCCTGTGTTGGGCTGAGCGCAGTGCACTCTGACCAGGTGTATGGTGTTTCCTCCAACACATTGGTGTGGCTGGCTTCCGGGTTGGATGTGCATTGTGTCAAGAAGCAGTGTGGCTAGGTTAGGTTGTTTTTCGAAGGACGCATGGCTCTCGACCTTTGCCTCTCCCGAGTCCGTACGGGTGTTGCAGCGATGAGACAAGACTGTAAAAATACTACCAATTGGATACCATGAAAAAGGGGTAAAAAAAAGCTGATTTACCATCATTTGATTGTATTATCATTTCATTTTGTGAATTTCCAAATAAATGTGAATTTATATTTAAATTGCACATATTGAATTTTGGAGGGTATTGTAGGAATTCAGGTATATAACATTTTCCATTGAATAAATATTTACTCGTAAGTTGTTTGGATCCTGGATGCTGATTGGTTCATAGCAGGGCATTATATCACCATAATCCCCGTTTTCTCTGGCTAATGCCTGCCACAGATCCAGCAGTACCAGCACTTCAGGTGAATATAATTTTCATTGCATTGTATGAGGTTATTCTTCTTATCTAAACTTGGGAGGTGAATTGATGTTGTAATGTCTTCAAATTGTTTTGTGTTATTTCCTGTTTTACAGCTTCAACGCTCTGGAGCCTGGTGTTGTTGTCACCAAGGAGCGTTCGGACTCAGTCGGGAGTCAGCTGCTGTGCAACGCTGACATCCTTCCTCCTGGTATGCCTGTACAAGCACCACCTGGACTGGACACATCTAGACAAACGTATCGTTTTGAGAAGATCAGGGAGTTTTGTGACAAAGAAGCCACGAACATCACATGCCCTGCAACAAAGTCGAGGGCAGGACAGAAACAGGCTCTCCGAATATAGATTCACTTGTTCATGCGTGGTTATAGTGCCTCTATTCACATTACTCTCTCCTAACACACACGCCATATTTTTTTACATTTTTTCTATTTCACCTTTATTTAACCAGGTAGGCCAGTTGAGAACAAGTTCTCATTTAAAACTGCGACCTGGCCAAGATAAAGCAAGGCAGTGCGACATAAACAACAACACAGAGTTACACATGGAATAAACAAATGCACAGTCAATAACACAATAGAAAAGCCTATATACAGTGTGTGCAAATGAAGTAAGATTAGGGAAGGCAAGAAGTAAGCCGTAGTGGCAAAATAATTACAATTTAGCAAATAAACACTGGAGTGATAGATGTGCAGAAGATGAATGTGCAAGTAGAGATACTGGTGTGCAAAGGAGCAAAAGATCGAAATAAAATAAGTAACAATATGGGGATGAGGTAGTTGGATGGGCTATTTACAGATGGGTTATGTACAGGTGCAATGATCTGTAAGCTGCTCTGATATCTCATGCTTAAGGTTAGTGTGGGAGATATGAGTCTGCAGCTTCAGTAATTTTTGCAATTCGTTCCAGTCATTGGCAGCAGAGAACTGTAAGGAAAGGCGGCCAAAGTCGGAATTGGCTATGGGAATGACCAGTGAAATATACCTGCTGGAGTGCGTGCTACGGGTGAGTGCTGCTATGGTGAACAGTGAGCTGAGATAAGGCTGGGCTTTACCTAGTAAAGACTTGTAGATGACCTGGAGCCAGGGGGTTTGGCAACGAATATGAAGTGAGGGCCAGCCAACGAGAGCGTACAGGTCGCAGTGGTGGGTAGTATATGGGGCTTTGGTGATGAAACGGATGGCACTGTGATAGACTGCATCCAATTTGCTGAGTAGAGTGTTGGAAGCTATTTTGTAAATGACATCACCGAAGTCAAGGATCGGTAGGATGGTCAGTTTTACGAGGGTATGTTAGACAGCATGAGTGAAGAATGCTTTGTTGCAAAATAGGAAGCTGATTCTAGATTTAATTTTGGATTGGAGATGCTTAATATGAGTCTGGAAGGAGAGTTTACAGTCTAACCAGACACCTAGGTATTTGTAGTTGTCCACATATTCTAAGTCGGAACCGTCCAGTGTAGTGATGCTAGTCGGGCGGGCAGGTGCGGGCAGCGATCGGTTGAAGAGCATGCATTTAGTTTTACTTGCATTTAAGAGCAGTTGGAGACCACAGAAGGAGAGTTGTATGGCATTGAAGCTTGTCTGGAGGTTTGATAACACAGTGTCTAAAGAAGGGCCAGAAGTATACAGAATGGTGTCGTCTGCATAGAGGTGGATCAGAGAATCACCAGCCGCAAGCGCAACATCATTGGTGTATACAGAGAAAAGAGTCGGCCCGGGAATTCAACCCTGTGCCACCCCCATAGAGACCGCCAAAGGTCCGGACAACAGGCCCTCCGATTTGACACACTGAACTCTGTCTGAGAAGTAGTTGGTGAACCAGGCGAGGCAGTCATTTGAGAAACCAAGGCTGTTGAGTCTGCCAATAAGACTGCAGTGATTGACAGAGTCGAAAGCCTTGGCCAGGTCGATGAATACGGCTGCACAGTATTGTCTTTTGTCGATGGTTGTTATGATATCGTTTAGGACCTTGAGCGTGACTGAGGTGCACCCGTGACCAGCTCGGAAACCAGAGTACATAGTGAGAAGGTACGGTGGGATTCGAAATGGTCGGTGATCTGTTTGTTAACTTGGCTTTCGAAGGCCTTAGTAAGGCAGGGTAGGATGGATATAGGTCTGTAACAGTTTGGGTCTATAGTGTCTCCCCTTTGAAGAGGGGGATGACCGCAGCAGCTTTCCAATCTTTGGGGATCTCAGACGATACAAAAGAGAGGTTGAACAGGCTAGTAATAGTAATTGCAACAATTGCGGCAGATCATTTTAGAAAGAGAGGGTCCAGATCGTCTAGCCCAGCTGATTTGCAGGGGTCCAGATTTTGCAGCTCTTTCAGAACATCAGCTATCTGGATCTGGGTGAAGGAGAAATGGGGGAGGTTTGGGCAAGTTGCTGTGAGGGGTGCAGACCGGGGTAGGGGTAGCCAGGTGGAAAGCAAAGTGAGATTAAGATATATATACGAAAAAAGACTGGCTATTTACAAGGGATAAGACACGGGATAAGATAAAGACAGATATACACATCCTACTGTGCAGCCATCTTGGATTGATCAAATATGTTGCTGCTACTATTTTTTTTTATCTTGCTGCTCAGCCACTTTACCCCTGATTGTATGCATATAACTACCTTGTCTACCACTATTGTTATTGTTCCTGTTCGTGTACATACTGTATGTTATTTTATTTATATTGACACTGTCTATTTCTGATATTGTACTATGCAAGTAACCATTTGGCTGCACCATTTACACCTTCTGTAGAGACCCATCCACTTAGCAAGACTTAGTAAAATATAATATAAAAAATGAATATAGATACAGTATGTGTGGTTGTAACATGACTTTGTGACATACCACACAGACTCACTAAACACAAATGCTTTGTTTGTAAATGATGTCTCTGATTGGGAGTGTTGGAGTGTGCCCCTGGCTATCCGTCAACTTTACTAGTTTAAGTTTACTTTTACTAGTCTTTTTTAGTCTTAATCTTTACTACACTACTCAATGTTCTAAACATGACCTTACATGTGAATCCTTAAAGAGATGGGTGGGGCTGACTTAAGAGGGTGTGAACAGTGCTGAATCGGTGTAAGGAGCGCTCTCCAGTAGGTACCAAAAATATTCAAAGGCCCTTTTCTCAAAAGAGATTTTACAAGTGTATCAACTTTCAAAGTAGGATTACTTTCCCATTGTTCCTCAAAAATGCAGTGTATGATATATATTTTTGTAGCTCTGAGTCTCTACTTTTAACCAATGTAGAAAAAACTATTTCAAATTTTGCTACATAAGACCGAGTCCAGGTGGTGGGTCACATATCTCTATAGATGATCTGTCTACCTGGTCAAAATCATTGCTTCAGATCCCCCCCAGAGAAACCTAGATTTAAGTAAAGGTCCTATCTATACCATTTCTATAGGCAGAATTATGTATTTTTGGTTGGGGTCAAAATGGCCACAAAGGAGTTACGTTTTTAAAAACAAAGTTCACAGTGATACAGAAACACACAAAAAAACACACATGATTTAGATGTATTATGAACAAGTTGATTGACAAAGTCATGAAAAAAAATGAAAAAATGTAATAAACCACCTTTGGGCTATGAAATCTACAATATGCCTCTTGGGTCAAAATGATCCTAGTCGATAGTTTGAGGGTTACAAAGATGATAAGATTTCTCCAGAGCTCCACTCAGGGCTTAGCATCTGTACAACAGATTACTGCTGCTCCTCAGTTGAAGAGGTCCATGTAACTAGACATAATACCAGAACACAATGCAAACTAACCCTGCAAATGCTCCTGTAAAACCATGGTTAAGTGTTATTCTTCTCAAGGATGTGGTGCTCAATGCTGTTCGACCCTGGTTGAATCGTTAGAAATGCAATAAGTGATTACAACAACCTTTAAATCAGGCATAGCCTGCCTATTATCCTGTAAAACACAACAGAATCTCTGAGCAATGAGTTTCATTTCAATCAATATTGTGAGACAGCCAGGAAACACTGCACAGACAAAAACACCTTTCAGTTTAAACAATTACCCTGTTAACATATTTTGTATTCTAGAGCGTCGTCAGTCTATGTGTGTTCCAAAAAGCTTTTGCACATACCCATCAGAACAGACACAATTGAGATGTCTTAATAGCATAATGCAGGTTTTCCTTTAACAAAATTGTTATGGCTTGGAATAAACTAGGCAAAACTCCCACCCATGTTGATTTTAGGATACTGCTGTTAAAACAAAATGATGGTATGAAGCCCATTCAAATGCACCTGCACAATAACAAGAGAAAACAATCTCCTATATGAAAATACATCATATCGAAAGAGAGCGCTAGAGAGCCCTCAAACCATTGTCAGAACACCACCTGCTGAGAAAACAGGGCTCGTTCCAAAGTTTTTAAAGCCAAAAATCTCTCAACCGCAGTCACTGTAATGTAACAGAGAGGGCGGTATGCATAGTATACAGCGCTGTGAGTGACAACTGCATATTGATTACAATGAACTTGGTAGAACATTTGCGTTAGATTAATCAGGACAGACATTCTGAAATAGGCTCTCTGATTATTCAAAGCCTCAGGAGAAAAAAATAAAACATTAATTGGCATAAGAGCCTGCTTCACTCTGGCAACTGCTGACAGACTGCAAATCACCAGCTCCAAAAACAGCATAAACAGTCATTGACGTTTACTGAGGCAGAATAATTCGCCATTGTTGTTTTGCTCACATTGTCTTCTCTGTAATTTTAACCCTGAACCGTGTGACCTTGAATTACCATGTAATCCTGCAAACTACAGTACGAATCATACAATAGTTCACTGAATAGACTTTTGAACAAATTCCTTTACTGGATGTCTTCTTCTGTTGAACTCGGTGTTCATGAGGGTTGTGTTCAGTAGTAATGCAACGGAAGGAAACGTTACGAAACGAGGAGGTACTATCTGGAATTGTCCAATAAGAAAGGTATATTTCTGTTTCCGTTGTAAAATATTTTGCTACAGTGTTCTCTAATGAACTTGAGGTCCCAGTGCTATTGTGGACGTCTGTGTTAGCAGCTGAGGATGCAGCTGTGATTCCTCCTTCTCCCTAACAATGTGTTGGTAGCTGGGGGACCCAGGACTATTCGACCTTGAGAAATGCTGGCGATGTAGTTTTCTGACAGACCAATCAGTACGCCTTTATTCTGGGGAATCTGCTCAACACACACCCACATGCACCCAGACTCACGAGCGTTGGGCCAGGTAACTGAAAAGTTGCTGGTTCAAATCCCAGAGCCGGCATGGTGGAAAATCTGCTGTTCTGCCCTTGACTACGGCAGTTAACCCCCAACAACAGCTGCTCCCCGGGTGCCAATGAGGTGGACGTCGATTAAGGCAGCCCCCCACACCTCTCTGATTCAGAGACACACTTCGGTTGAATGCATTCAGTTGAGCAACTGATTAGGTATCCCCTTTCACGTGCACACAGTTTGAGAAAACATAAATCCTTGTCTCCTCTCACAAGCTGGGTGACTTGGAAGACACCATGGACAATTCCAGAATTAGGCCTCTATTATGATAATGTTGAACAGCAATGTGAGTATGCCTGTATGCCCTGGAAAAATAGGACCATTTCCTAACATCATACAATCTTGACATTAAGATTTGATAGTCATGAAATTGGACAAAAACACATCAGTTTTCATATAGATTGGATTAGCAACGTATTCCAATGATGAAACCTTTAAACTCATCAAATAAAGTGAAATGATCTCCTAAAGGTATGTATTTCAATCCTCTTGGCAATGCTTTCAAATCAATATCATTCTCACTGAATGTAGTCCTGTCTTCCAAGCAACAGCAAGCATCAGTTTTCCCCACCCAAATAAAGCAGAGTTAGCGTAAAACAACGCTTGCATCCAATACATCAAATGTTGTGCTCCATTTTCATCGCACTGAAACAAAAGCAGCCATTAAACTGCTATATCTCCAACTGAGGGAAACATAAGAATAAAATTGAGCGAGGACAGAGATGAATTGAATCTGAAAGGAAAGAGATTCATTAGAATTTGATCATGCTGAATGTTTTTGCCTCCATTATTTGACCTTCAGTCTGTCATAATCCGGTCTGCTATTTTTTAATTTGCCTTTATTTAACTAGGCATGTCAGTTAAGAACACATCCTTATTTTCAATGACAACCTAGGAACAGTGGGTTAACTGCCTTGTTCAGGGGAAGAACGTCAGATTTCTTTTATACCTTGACAGCTCAGGGATTTGATCTTGCAACCTTTTGGTTGCTAGTCCAATGCTCTAACCACTAGGCTACCTGCTGCCCATGCTCAAAAGAGGACTTTATGAAACATGAAAGTCTATCACAACATACAGTAAGGAATAAAACAGGTTGAATGTGTTTTTCACCTTTACTTTCCCCCTATGTTTCTTCCATCCTTTTCCATCAAACAAGGACACAGAATTGTCTGGCAGAGTCCGCCTTTGGAAAATTGTCTGGCAGAGTCCGCCTTTCACCGCAAAGAGCTGTCAAAAACAAACCCGTCCTTTCACGAGATTAGATATGGGCAGTTTCTTCTTTTTTGCTGAAATATTATCCTGAAAATCGTTCAATTCTTTCTCGTTTTTTACTCTTCAAAACCCTGAGAGAAAAGAACCACTTAACAAACCATGAAAGTGTACACAGACAAGACACAAGGAGAGAGAGGGGGCAGGGGTAAAAGCCATTGAGCATGAAGTCAAATCTTGATCTTAATTTCATCCCTTGAACAGGGAGGTTATAAGGAAATGAATTATTGAGTCTGTCTCGCTGCACATCCCTGGTCACCAGAAGAGACAGAGAGAAGTGAGCAGGCATATGCTAGTACAACACATCTCCCTCCCCTCTTCTTTACAGTACACACTGACGATAATATAATTCCCCTGCCATTCCCCTTTGTTGTCCGCACACACACCAGGTCCACGCCAAGCGTTGTCAGACCTTCCTCTGCGAGGCGGCCATATTGATCGCAGTACATGCACATAGGGCCCCAACACGGGGAGAGCTATGGAGGCCGTAAGTGAGCCGTGTGGGGGCTCCGAGACCAAGCTGTGAGAGGAAGATAACAATGGCCGCCCACTAAGCACCGGTGACTGGCCCCCACCGTCTCCTCTGCTCTGTTTCACCAGAATTATTACGGGGGGAAAAAGACAGGAGGGATTATCTGTCTCAGTCCCAGGTGCATTCAAATGGACCGTAATCCCCCCCCATCCGTAGCCCCCAACACCGAACAGGGCTGCTCATGGATGCACACCATGCTCCCTTGCTCTCACCTTCTTTCTTTCTAAGAATTTAAAGCTAAGGCATCTCTTAGTATGTCAGCATGTCTTTGTCTCTGTTTGACTCAAAAAACATTGTGGAAAGGGAAGAAAGTGGGACGTTTTCGGGCATTTCTAAGAAAATACTATTGTCTGTTTGTTTTTGTCTGCTTGACTTAAAACATTACCTAAGCAATGGACATTTGCTCTGTTGACAAAATGTGCCAAATATAATCTATTTTGTATTCATATAATACAATTCTAATAATTTGATTTGGATGAGGCATTCTGGTTACATGTGCAGGTATACTATTTGGAGCAGAATGAAATGAAATTGTCCCTTCTGTGATCCATTGGTGTGATGACTAAACCCACATTATTAATTTTCTATTCCTAATTGCTGGAACCTTACCTATCCTGGAGACTTCCCCCCATCAATTAAATCTGTAATGAACTTCCCCTGTGCAAACAATGAAACAAATTTCATCACTCAGTGAGCACCTCATCTCCTCTCATGAAAATCAATGAGGAAAGATTACATTAAAACGCAAACTGATATACTAGCAATGAATCCAAGCAGCACAAAACCAGTGTTGGGGAAGCTATTCTGAAAATATAGTTTACCAAGCTACCAATTACTTCACACTGGAAGAAGTTAAGCTACACTCAAGCTACCCTGAAGAACATGCAGTTTACTCAAATAAAGTTACTTTGAAAGAGTAGTTCACTACATCCACTACAACTCTTTTGTGATAAATTATCATATGTAAATCTGAAATGTCATAGACAACAAATGGCAAGAACCGATCACTTTGGGGTTATATGTTAACAGAATGTGTAATTTAGCCTATTAAACACAAAAACAATTTTTCACGTGAACATTTTCCAGGTCTAATGCCGAAAAAAAAAGGGAATTATTTCCTACTTCACCCATATTTGTTTTTTGCCAAAAAAGTAGTGTGTAGTTCCAGTAGTTAGCTACACCGCTAAATGGTAAAAAAGTAGTGTGTAGTTCCAGTAGTTGGCTACACTGCTAAATGGTAAAAAAGTAGTGTGTAGTTCCAGTAGTTAGCTACACCGCTACATTGTGAAAAAGTTAACTACTGAAAACACTACCTAGATTTTAAATTAGTTAATCTACCACTAAGCTACTGCAAAATGTAGTTAAATTACTAGTTAAACTAAACTCAGCAAAAAATGAAATGTCCGCTCACTGTCAACTGCGTTTATTTTCAGCAAACTTAACATGTGTAAATATTTGTATGAACATAACAAGATTCAACAACTGAGACATAAACTGAACAAGTTCCACAGACATGTGACTAACAGAAATTGAATAATGTGTCCCTGAACAAAGGGGGGGTCAAAATCAAAAGTAACAGTCAGTATCTGGTGTGGCCACCAGCTGCATTAAGTACTGCAATGCAAACCCTCCGCACCAGATTTGCCAGTTCTTGCTATAAGATGTTACCCCACTCTTCCACCAAGGCACCTGCAAGTTTACGGAAATTTCTGGGGGGAATGGCCCTAGCCCTCACCCTCACCCTCCGATCCAACAGGTCCCAGACGTGCTCAATGGGATTGAGATCCAGGCTCTTCGCTGGCCATGGCAGAACACTGACATTCCTGTCTTGCAGGAAATCACACACAGCAGTATGGCTGGTGGCATTGTCATGCTGGAGGGTTGCAAAGCTTTGAGATTGCCTGCAATGACAACAAGCTCAGTCCGATGATGCTGTGACACACCGCCCCGGACCATGACAGACCCTCCACCTCCAAATTGAACCCGCTCCAGAGTACAGGCCTTGTTGTAACGCTCATTCCTTCGACGATAAACGCGAATCCGACCATCACCCCTGGTGAGACAAAACCGCGACTCGTCAGTGAAGAGCACTTTTTGCCAGTCCTGTCTGGTCCAGCGACGGTGGGTTTGTGCCCGTAGGCGACATTGTTGTCTGTCATGTCTGGTGAGGACCTGCCTTACAACTGGCCTACAAGCCCTCAGTTCAGCCTCTCTCAGCCTATTGCGGACATTCTGAGCACTGATGGAGGGATTGTGCGTCCCTGGTGTAACTCAGACAGTTGTTGTTGCCATCCTGTACCTGTCCCGCAGGAGTGATGTTCGGATGTACCGATCCTGTGCAGGTGTTGTTACACATGGTCTGCCACTGCGAGGACGATCAGCTGTCTGTCCTGTCTCCCTGCAGTGCTGTCTTAGGCGTCTCACAGTACGGACATTGCAATTTATTGCCCTGGCCACATCTGCAGTCCTCGTGCCTCCTTGCAGCATGCCTATGGCACGTTCACGCAGATGAGCAGGGAACCTGGGCATCTTCCTTTTGGTGTTTTTCAGAGTCAGTAGAAAGGCCTCTTTAGTGTCCTAAGTTTTCATAACTGTGACCTTAATTGCCTACCGTCTGTAAGCTGTTAGTGTCTTAACGATCGTTCCACAGGTTCATTAATTGTTTATGGTTCATTGAACAAGCATGGGAAACAGTGTTTAAATCATTTACAATGAAGATCTGTGAAGTTATTTGGATTTGTACGAATTATCTTTGAAAGACAGGGTCCTGAAAAAGGGAGTTTACATGTAGTTCATTACTCCCCAACACCGCGCAAAACTATGCATTTATGATATTGAATAAGTTGTTGAGTTTTTGAGACATAGATGGCATAAAGTATGTTCTAGATGTTATGCAAAGAACTACCTTCACAAGAGTTGTGCTCAATGTACAGACTGTTTGAAGGCTTAGCTGGTGTGCCCTTCTATGTTTGGATCACTCTTTCACACTATACCTTCTGGCTTCACTTAACCAAACACCCACTGGCTTCACTCAACCAAACACCCACTCCCCAGCAGTGTTCAGTGTACCTGGGCCCAGATTCACAAACCACTTCTTAAACAAAAACATAAAAAGCTTCTTAAGAAGGTTTTGTGAATCTGGGCCCTGAACTACAACGTGAACAAGAGCCAAGAGCCATGTAAATATTTCTAACCTTGATGTCATGGAGAATGATCTTTTCTGATATTGATGTTGACAGCCTTGGTTGCTAAGGTATAGGAAACGGTGTACTGGTAGACCTGGAGCACAAAGCTACAGAGAGCAGAGCTTAGGAGCTTTGCAAATTTGCAGCATTGGTGGTACAGATACGTGATGAGGTTTCATATGTGAAGTATGGCGAAGCTCTTAGGGCTTCCATATCAATAGGTTAAGTTGACAGTTGTGTATTCTGGAAATACACTTAGTCAATGTGTTGGAAGGTGAGGTCAAACATAGATTTTACACTCCATACAGTAAAAACCATAAACAGTAATATTAGGGACAGACAAAAGAAAATCCAGACAAATCGAATGAAGTTGCTTTAAATGTACAAAGTTGCACAGGTCTTTTATCAGTATTTGAAAATATTCAACAATGAAAGATAAGTAATAACAATAATTAATATCAACCAGAACTATAATTAAAGTCAAACGTTTTTTTCTTCTTTTACAGAAACACCTGAGGGAAGCAAATTAAAAAGAAATGAACATAATTATGCAATTAGGTGAAATAAATCACAAAAGAAACTGAAGATAAGCTAATACAGGGGTCCATTACATTCATCCAGGTATGTACAGCACATTCTCTCCACAACTGTATTGGACAGCAGTGATGATACGAATAAGGATGAAATAGGAAAGCGCCGTTCACATTCCCCTCGACGGTGTACATTTTAGCAAACGCTTAGCCTCAAGCCTAACTTTCCCCACTGTGGATTTGAGAGCGCTGGAGCTCTCGATGAGGGCTGTTAACTTTGGCAAGCATATTTGAGCCCAGTCATACTAGGCAACTAGGACTAGCTGTGGTGATATTGCCTCTTGGGTGGTTGTGAGTGCTTGTGTTACAGTAACAGGACTGACATTCGTTCTATAGTGTTGCAGTAATATGACTGACACTTGTGTTACGATGTCGGTCACAGGACTGACACTTCTTACAGTCACAGGACTGACACCCGTTCTACAGTGCTACAGTAACAGTAACTTGTGTCACAGTGTTACAATAACAGGACTGACACTTGTGTTAAAGTCACAGGACTGACACAATGTGAAGTTACGCCCTGAAAGGCAGTGAGGAGGATTCAACACGGACTTGGCCTGATGAAAATATGTCACCAGTATTGTACTCAAAATAAATTATAAAGAAAATCTGTATAAAAATGGTCCCTGGACATGTAAGACACTCTCTCTCTCCAACAACCTCTTCAGTTTCCAATTTTCCCCCATTCCTGTTATTATTCATTTAACCTGTTTCTGCAAAGAAACTCTGAATAAACAATCATTTAAGGTGGATTTTGAGTATTACATTTCACAATTGTCTATACATTTAATATTCAACACCATTCAACACTCCATATTAGTCCGTCGTCTTACTATTGGTCAAATCTCACCACAAAAAAATAATATGTTTAGGGAATTATGAGGGGGTGAACAAAAAAACGAACAACTTTGGTCAAAGAGACAGAGAAAAAAGCCAGAAAAAAAAGCAATGACAAGCTCAAGTGAAATCATTAATCGATTGCGGTGAAAAACAGAATCAAAGAAAAAGCTCAGTGGTTTTCTCTCTCTCTCTCTCACAATATGGCCCATAACACAGCACTCCTCCCATTACATTTGGGTCTGCAAGATACTCTTGGTTTCCTCACAGAGGAAAGAAGGAAAGAAAAAAGGTGCTCTTTTCATGAAAATCACGTTCGTCTTGATTGTCCACAGAAAGTAATGCCGGCAGGAAGTAGTCCCGGCCCGGCTCAAGGATATACAATCACAGCGTATACGACAAGATCCTTTACTGGAAAGGAATTGAAAGTCTATGACAGGGCCCAAGGGACGTTGGCCCTGCATTTTGTTGTGGTGTTGTTACCTGTGTGTAATGTTGTCATGTGTGTGTCTATGTGTGTGTTTGTATGCATGTAATGTAAGAATATGTGTTACTCTGTGTCTGTATGCAGGTGAGTTGTGCAGTGGTTGTACAGTAGGCTGCTACTCCGAGGTTGTCTTGTCGTGTGTCCCTCCCTCCCCCTGTAGGCAGCTCTTGCGGACGACGGGCAGGGGGTGAGCTTCCGTGTTGAACACCCAGTCTTCCAGAGGCAGCAGGTCATCGTCAGAGAAGAGCAGGTATAGATACCTGAGAGGGACAAACGGCGTCAGTGTCTGGGGAAACGAACGACTAGAATAAAGGATTGGCTGGCTAGTTTTCTCCTAGACTACGGGTATCTAAACAAATACATCATGGCTATAATGCTACTGTATGAACCAATAAAACATGTTTTAATCATGGGTGGGCAATGATAGATGAATTGCTGATGTAACGACATTCTTTGCTTTCGTAAAACAAGTCTCTTTTGTAATTTCTCACGACTATTGACTGAATTATTGAGTTATTGACGAATACAATAAATGACGAACAACCACAAGGTGAAGCGTGTGCTTTATTTTCCCACCAACGTTTTTAAAGGTTCTTTATCTACGGGGGCCCAGACGGCACTCACAAGTTCCTCATGGCTCTATTAGGTCTGATACATCATCACAATGTGGATTGTCCACATCACCTAACCAGCCCAGAGCAAACTCTGAGTCTGAGAGGGGGCTAGATGGAGTCTTTCAGCTGAATCAGAATGGGAATTCCTCAATTTCTTTTCCTTTCGTGATAAACCCCCCCCCACCTTAGAAAGGGTTTGTCTGTAAATGTCGAAATGAAGATACTGTGCTTGAGTGCACTCAACATATTGTGTGAATATCTTAAGACTAATGTGAGTATTCTCACGATGGACAGGAAAGTCGATAGGGCGGAAAGTGTATACCATAGCTAATGAGAAGAAAATGATTAATTTTCTGGGTGTCTCTCCAGGGCCGGTTCCCCTCTCTCCACTGGGATTCTCTGCCTCTAACCCTGTTACTGGGGCTGAGTCACTGGCTTGCTGGTGCTCTTTCATGCCGTCCCTAGGAGGGGTGCGTCACTTGAGTGGGTTGAGTTACTGACGTGAACTTCCTGTCTGGGTTGGCGCCCCCCCTTGGTTGTGCTGTAGTGGAGACCTTTGTGGGCTATACTCGGCCTTGTCTCAGGATTGTAAGTTGGTGGTTGAGGATATCCCTCTAGTGGTGTGGGGGCTGTGCTTTGGCAGAGTGGGTGGGGTTATATCCTTCCTGTTTGGCCCTGTCCGGGGGTTTCTTCGGATGGGGCCACAGTGTCTCCTGACCGCTCCTGTCTCAGCCTCCAGTATTTATGCTGCAGTAGTTTATGTGTCGGGGGGCTAGGGTCAGTTGGTTATACCTGGAGTACTTCTCCTGTCTTATCCAGTGTCCTGTGTGAATTTAAGTATGCTCTCTCTAATTCTCTCGTTCTCTCTTTCTCTCTGAGAACCTGAGCCCTAGGACCATACGTCAGGACTACCGGGCATGCTGACACCTTGCTGTCCCCAGTCCGCCCGGCCTTGCTGCTATTCCAGTTTCAACTGTTTCTGCCTGCGGTTACGAAACCCCTACCTGTCCCAGACCTGCTGTTTTCAACTCTTAATGATCGGCTATGAAAAGCCAACTGAGATTTATTCCTGATTATTATTTGACCATGCTTGTCATTTATGAACATTTTGAAAATCTTGGCTCTCTCTAATTTTCTCCTTCTCTCTTTCTCTCGGAGGACCTGAGCCCTAGGACCATACGTCGGGACTACCGGCCGTGGTGACTCCTTGCTGCCCCCAGTCCGCCTGGCCTTGCTGCTATTCCAGTTTCAACTCTTCTGCCTGCGGTTATGGAACCCCTACCTGTCCCAGACCTGCTGTTTTCAACTCTTAATGATCGGCTATGAAAAGCCAACTGAGATTTATTCCTGATTATTATTTGACCATGCTTGTCATTTATGAACATTTTGAAAATCTTGGCTCTCTCTAATTTTCTCCTTCTCTCTTTCTTTCTCTCGGAGGACCTGGGCCCTAGGACCATGCGTCGGGACTGCCGCTCGTGGTGACTCCTTGCTGTCCCCAGTCCGCCTGGCCTTGCTGCTATTCCAGTTTCAGCTGTTCTGCATGCGGTTATGGAACCGCCACCTGTCCAAGACCTGTTGTTTTTCAACTCTTAATGATCAGCTATGAAAAGCCAACTGAAAATTGTTCATGATTATTGTTTGACCATGCTTGTCACTTATGAACATTTTTGAACATCTTGGCATAGTTCTGTTATAATCTCCACCCGGCACAGCCAGAAGAGGACTGGCCACCCCTCATAGCCTGGTTCCTCTCTAGGTTTCTTCCTAGGTTTTGGCCTTTCTAGGGAGTTTTTCCTAGCCACCGTGCTTCTACACCTGCATTCTAGCTGTTTGGGGTTTTAGGCTGGGTTTCTGTACAGCACTTTGAGATATTATCTGATGTACGAAGGGCTATATAAAATAAAATTGATTGATTGATTGATTGATTAATACATTAAAACCCTATAGAGTCTAAGCCAGGGGGATGGGGGTTCTACTAAGCTAACGTATGGAATTGTTTTAAGATGGTCATACCAAGGATAATTTATCTATTTGATTTTAAGCTTTAGGATCCTTAAAGGTATACAAATAAAACTATTATTTTATGAAACATTGAATTTGTCCTTACTGCTATTAGCCCATAGAAATGCATTGAATAACAGCTTCATACATGGACAAACAAACAGATAGTCCCCCTCAAAAATCTAAAAGAACTGTCTGTCCTATATCTGAGAGATATAAGAAAGATCAGGAATTATTTTCTTTGTTCTTTTCTTGTGAGGCTTGTGGGCGTCCTAGAGCAAAACAACCGACATGTTCATGTTCGTGAGAGTCTCATCTTTCCACAGAGGGGTCAAACTACTACAGGCGTCTTCGTGAGAAGACAGATTTTTCGGGATGTCTCATGGTCTGACAAACCCCGCTCTAGCTCTGCCACCTTTCACCGCAGATGCGGAAGGGCGACATCTGTGGACGCAGTGGATTGACACGCAGCCCATGCAAAATGAAATCTCTAGCATAAACTGACGGATTTTGATGGGGATATTTGTATTATGCTAATTCGATTGACTGTAGGGGGTTTTAAACTGCATATGCCATTTACTTCATACTATATCTCAGAAACTGTATATGCCATTTACACTTAGCGGAATAAGCTCTGTAGCCGTTTACAAATCTTAAAAGCAAAGTGTTTGCTGGTATATTCTCAGTAGGGGGGGGGGGGGGGGGTGTTGACTGGCCGTGTAACACTTACTTGAGTGTCTCGGAGAGGAAAAAGCTTTGTTGCATGTTATCGTGGCTGACTGTCTGGGCGTACACGTCTCGGATCCCAGAGAAACCAGCTTCGACTCGGCAGTGTTGCTCCAGAGCCTGGGGTGAAGAATAGAAAGCAGAGCGCAGGAGGACTGTTAATGTCAAAATGGACATGTATTATAACAGTAGTTAGCCAATGGGCACAGACAGTATCTTCCTGCCTATCGACGTAATGACTGCAATTCAAATCAAATCAAACTGCAGTAGTAGGACTGCAGCTCTCAAGTACTGGAGTTGGGCAACCTCGAATAAGGAAACGTTTGTCAAGGGGGTAGTCATGTGCTAATCAACTTGGCTAGTTCTGCCCTCACGCCGCCTTGTCAGACGTAGCGTCGCAGGGCCCTAATAAGGGAACGTGGGTTGTTTATGGAGAACCAGAGAGAGATGCGTCAACCTAGTACCGTGTCCTCAAACACCCCCTTTTCCCTCACAGCACATTCACCTCATACGACACCAAACATAAAGCCTACTTATACAATATTCAACGGCATCCAGCAGCACGAGTGAGAACAAGAGGTTGGGGTTGAGGTGGTAAATGAGGGCAGAGCTAATAATGTGGCTGTAGAAAGGACACCGTAGCCATTGCAACGGGGGTTGGGAGGATAGATTTAGCATTCATTCTGTGTGATCAGACTGACAGGGTTGACACATGCATTAATTATGGGGCACAAAGGTTGGCAAAACCCACACTTTGCTTCTTCTCGTGCAGATCCAACAGTAAGAACAGGGGTCTGTGTTAATTATGGTGCATTAGTCTGCCTTTGTCAAGGGGTAAAATTATGCTAATCAGCCTGGCTAGTTCTGCCCTCACACTGCCTTGACAGATGTAGCATCGCAGGGCCTTGACCGTGTTCAATTATATGTACTGACTGTACATTAGGTCGTCGAGAGAATACGTATGGACAGAGACCAGTACAGATGTCAGATCTTAATTTGACCCCTTTTGTCACAAAAGGAAAATCCGATAAATAAATAAAATATTGTTTTATTATATGTTGAAGGCAAGCAACAGGTATAATACATTATTGGTTTTCTCAGTGCCTATGTGGTCCTACAGTTGCAGCCACTAAACCCGGCACACATATGCCAGAGTCGGCATGGCTTCGAATCCGGCCCACTACCATTTGACTCATGGATGAATGTAATTTTTGGACGCATTAATTCCGCACGTTTACAGGATTAATTGCGCAGGGTTACAGCACAGTTGTCAAACTCATTCCACGCAGGGCCGAGTGTCTGTGGGCTTTCGCTCCTCACTTGCACTTGATTGATGAATTAAGGTCACTAATTAGTAAGGAACTCCCCACACCTGGTTGTCTAGGGCTTAATTGAAAGGAAAAAACTCAAACCTGCAGGAATGAGTTGGACGCCGCTGGGTTACAGGGTTAAAACCGGAACAACTCGAAGGTTAACAGTTTGGGGTAGGCAACCCTATTCCTGGAGACCTGCAGTGTATGATGGTTTTTGATTTAACCGACCTGGAAGACCAGGTGTGTTGAATTTAGTCAATCACTGAACTGATCAATTATCTCAGTTTGTCAGTTCAGAGATTGACTATATTCAACACACACGGTTGGTACTGTAATCAGAACAACTTAGTCCTTTGTGAACAGAAGGGCAATTTATCTATTTGACAAACATTTTGTGCAATCGAAATAAAGTATTTAATCATTTACCATCAAAATTCTACTTTGGCAATTACCCATCACTGTATGAATGGAAACTGTTGGTGTAACCTATTGTTATTATTTTATTTGTTTGTTATTTATGTTATCCTAAAGTGTCTGGTATGGTCATTTCTTATCAAGAAAGGGATAAAATATCGCTGGAATAATATTTGAAATGTGTAAATAAATCAAGTCAATCGGGAGATTGATTTAAAGTTGAAGTCGGAAGTTTACATACACTTAGGTTGGAGTCATTAAAACTCGTTTTCAACCACTCCACACATTTCTTGTTTACAAACTATAGTTTTGGCAAGTCGGTTAGGACATCTACTTTGTGCATGAAACAAGTAATTTTTCCAACAATTGTTTACAGACAGATTATTTCACTTATATTTCACTGTATCACAATTCCAGTGGGTCAGAAGTTTACATACACTAAGTTGACTGTGCCTTTAAACAGCTTGGAAAATCCCAGAAAATGATGTAATGGCTTTAGAAGCTTCTGATAGGCTAATTGACATTATTTGAGTCAATTGGAGGTGTACCTGTGAATGTATTTCAAGGCCTACCTTCAAACTCAGTGCCTCCTTTGCTTGACATCATGGAAAAATCTAAAGAAATCAGCCAAGACCTCAGAAAGATAACTTTCAAATGCAAATTTCAAAATGCCTGAAGGTACCACGTTCACCTGTACAAACATTAGTAGAAACACTATGGGACCACGCAGCTGTCATACTGCTCTGGAAGGAGACGCGTTCTGTCTCCTAGAGATGAACGTACTTTGGTACGAAAAGTGCAAATCAATCCCAGAACAACAGCAAAGGACCTTGTGAAGATGCTGGAGGAAACAGGTACAAAAGTATCTATATCCACAGTAAAACAAGTCATATATCGACATAAGCTGAAAGGCCGCTCAGCAAGGAAGAAGCCACTGCTCCAAAACCACCATAAAAAAGCAACTGCACATGGGGACAAAGATCGTACTTTTTGGAGAAATGTCCTCTGGTCTGATGAAACAAAAATAGAACTGTTTGGCCATAATGACCATCGTTATGTTTGGAGGAAAATGGGGGAGGCTTGCAAGCCGAAGAACACCATCCCAACCGTGAAGCACGGGGGTGGCAGCATCATGTTGTGGGGGTGCTTTGCTGCAGGAGGGACTGGTGCACTTCACAAAATAGATGGCATCAGGAGAAGGAAAATTATGTGGATATATTGAAGCAACATCTCAAGACATCAGTCAGGGAGTTAAAGCTTGGTCGCAAATGGGTCTTCCAAATGGACAATGACCCCAAGCATACTTCCAAATTTGTGGCAAAATGGCTTAAGGACAACAAAGTCAAGGTATTGGAGTGGCCATCACAAAGCCCTGACCTCAATCCTATGGACAATGTGGGCAGAACTGAAAAAGCATGTGTGAGCAAGGTGGCCTACAAACCTAACTCAGTTACACCAGCTCTGTCAGAAGGAATGGGCCAAAATTCACCCAACCTATTGTTGGAAGCTTGTGGAAGGCTACTCAAAACGTTTGACCCAAGTTAAACAATTTAAAGGCAATGCTACCAAATACTAATTGAGTGTATGTAAACTTCTGACACACTGGGAATGTGATGAAAGAAATAAAAGCTGAAACCAATCATTCTTTCTAATTTTATTCTTACATTCTTAAAATAAAGTGGTGACCCTAACTGACCTAAGACAGGGAATTTCTACTAAGATTAAATGTCAGGAATTGTGAAAAACTGAGTTTAAATGTATTTGTCTAAGGTGTATGTAAACTTCCGACTTCATTTGTGCCAGAAAGGCGTGGTAGACCTACACGGTAGGCCTATATGTGCGCGCTGAAGGCGTGGTAGACCTACACGGTAGGCCTATATGTGTGCTGAAGGCGTGGTAGACCTACACGGTAGGCCTATATGTGCGCGCTGAAGGCGTGGTAGACCTACACGGTAGGCCTATATGTGCGCGCTGAAGGCGTGGTAGACCTACACGGTAGGCCTATATGTGAGCTGAAGGCGTGGTAGACCTACACGGTAGGCCTATATGTGCGCGCTGAAGGCGTGGTAGACCTACACGGTAGGCCTATATGTGCGCGCTGAAGGCGTGGTAGACCTACACGGTAGACCTATATGTGAGCTGAAGGCGTGGTAGACCTACACGGTAGGCCTATATGTGAGCTGAAGGCGTGGTAGACCTACACGGTAGGCCTATATGTGAGCTGAAGGCGTGGTAGACCTACACGGTAGACCTATATGTGAGCTGAAGGCGTGGTAGACCTACACGGTAGACCTATATGTGAGCTGAAGGCGTGGTAGACCTACACGGTAGGCCTATATGTGCGTGCTGAAGGTGTGGTAGACCTACACGGTAGGCCTATATGTGCGCGCTGAAGGCGTGGTAGACCTACACGGTAGGCCTATATGTGCGCGCTGAAGGCGTGGTAGACCTACACGGTAGGCCTATATGTGAGCTGAAGGCGTGGTAGACCTACACGGTAGGCCTATATGTGCGCGCTGAAGGCGTGGTAGACCTACACGGTAGGCCTATATGTGCGCGCTGAAGGCGTGGTAGACCTACACGGTAGACCTATATGTGAGCTGAAGGCGTGGTAGACCTACACGGTAGGCCTATATGTGAGCTGAAGGCGTGGTAGACCTACACGGTAGACCTATATGTGAGCTGAAGGCGTGGTAGACCTACACGGTAGACCTATATGTGAGCTGAAGGCGTGGTAGACCTACACGGTAGACCTATATGTGCGTGCTGAAGGCGTGGTAGACCTACACGGTAGACCTATATGTGCGTGCTGAAGGCGTGGTAGACCTACACGGTAGGCCTATATGTGCGCGCTGAAGGCGTGGTAGACCTACACGGTAGGCCTATATGTGCGTGCTGAAGGCGTGGTAGACCTACACGGTAGGCCTATATGTGCGTGCTGAAGGCGTGGTAGATCTACACGGTAGGCCTATATGTGCGGGCTGAAGGCGTGGTAGACCTACACGGTAGGCCTATATGTGCGTGCTGAAGGCGTGGTAGATCTACACGGTAGGCCTATATGTGCGGGCTGAAGGCGTGGTAGACCTACACGGTAGGCCTATATGTGCGTGCTGAAGGCGTGGTAGACCTACACGGTAGGCCTATATGTGCGTGCTGAAGGCGTGGTAGACCTACACGGTAGGCCTATATGTGCGCGCTGAAGGCGTGGTAGACCTACACGGTAGGCCTATATGTGCGCGCTGAAGGCGTGGTAGACCTACACGGTAGGCCTATATGTGCGCGCTGAAGGCATGGTAGACCTACACGGTAGGCCTATATGTGAGCTGAAGGCGTGGTAGACCTACACGGTAGGCCTATATGTGAGCTGAAGGCAGCAGCCCTAGCAGCTCGACCACCACAGGCCACGACTGAACTGCATTTTTACCTTTGGATCCACTTGAAACTTGTATGTAGACCAATATTTATCTTGTGTTATTAAGCTATATAAAATGATAAAACGACAGTTGATGTGTATGGCTGCATTTCAGATACATTTTTGTACATTTGAATGTAACAGTAATAGGACCGAGGCTTAGCGTTTAAGCGAGCGAGAGAGAAAATTATTTTGATAGCAAGCCCTGATCCAAATGACTCAAATGCCCCCACATGGACCAAAGAAGACACCATGGAGTACTAGAGCACCTTGAATTTCACTCAGATACAGAAAGAGTCAAAGATTAACAAAGGACAATTAATATATACATTATATACATGCAGTTTTTGTATATTTCTATTTGAGTTTTAGCTGCTATTTTTCAGGGACTCGTTTGAATTTGTTGATGCTGCAGGAAAATTCTCTGCCACAAGAGAGTTAGTTAAGTTAAGATCCGACATCTGAAAGTGTTTTCAGTCATATTTCAAAAACACATTCTAGAATCACTGTTTTATTGTTCTTTTAAACATCCTTGTTAAATGCACGTTCATGATAAGCACCAGATCTCCACTCAGTGTAAACTCATTGCTCATCAAAATGTAACAAATAAAACCAGAAGATAAAGTACCAGAGTTACAAGTCATTACTTTAGTGACATCATGGCTGCATCATGAAGACGGTGCAACGTTAACGTCTGCGTGACTCACCTCCACTGCCTCCCAGCCCCACTCCCGGTACTTTGGGTCATGGGTCAACCTCCACATGTACATGTAGCTCTCGATGACCTCCGGCCGCAGGATGTAGTATCTGTCACTCAGTCTGGTCGCCGTGGCTTCTGCCCCACCGTCGAATCGGAATGCTTCGGGCCCTAATTTCGTAGCTAAAGGGAGATTAGAGAGACACAGAGTGAACAGATTAAATTATGTACTTAAAAAATAAAAAACATGGGGGATTAGGAATTTTATTTGAGTCCATTTATATTTAAGTTAATCGTTTGTTCAATCGGTCTTCTGAGGTACTGGAAAAAATAAAAAATAAACAACATAGCTGTGGGTGAATTAGCAACGCACTATAAATAATATAGCCCTGGCACACAGTCGCGATTCTGACATTACGCTCTAAAAAGTCTTGGAAAATGAGCTCTACATTAAAGACCTGTTCCCCAGTTGGTCTACACATTCTCTCTCTGTTAGCCGGCTGCCAGTCTGGAAGGCCATAGCGACAGCATGTGAACAGGATTACCATCTACAGTAGCACAATGGTTGCTAATCTGGGCAGCAAATTCTTGTACATTAGGAGTTCAGGTTAAGACCATTGGCATGGCAACATTTCACATTTTGAACCGCAATCAGGATGAGTGTGTATTACTACGTATGTTACATGACACATGTTTCACATATTGTGTTTTTCCCCCCAAACCGTAGTGGGATATTTGCCAAATCAAAAAAACACATCACATTTGCATTTTCACATGTGAAATCACACACACATGTTAAGCTTAAATTTCACGTGAAATTATATTTCACATGTTAACACCATCTTTTCACATGAGGAGAATAACATGTTTTCACCTTACATGTGAATTGCAGTTTGTGAATACCGGATATGCAGTTATATTTCACATGTGGAATTGCAAGTTCACACGTGGGGTTGAAATAATGTTATTCCCCTCACATGCGAAAAGATGGTGTTACATGTTGCAGTAGCAAAACCTCCACTGGTGGAATTAGGGTGACCACATCTAAAAAGCCCAACTGTGGGACAAGGGAACGATTTTGTGGGACATTCACGGAACAGTGGGACAGAATTAAACAAAATTCTTACAGGACGATGGATCACGTTCAAATGGCGACATAGTTCTGTTGTATGAAGGTCACTGCCTGTTAAAGGGGCAATCCTTAGTTGCTACATCCATTTTTGGACTTTCTCACTGTAGTCACAACATCCATCTGGCAGGAGAGGAATGAGAGCAACAATGGCAGTGGTGGCATTTCACTCCTTGACATCATCTCCTTCATATTTCAGTACACACGACCGACTCCAACTTTCTCAACTCTTTTTAGAACAGAGAGCCCATCTGTCTTTTGAACTATTGACTGTTTTATGCTTCTATACATCAACTCCAATCCAACCTTCATCTCCTCCCCAACAGCGAGGCACATTAGCCAATGATGGAAAACTTTCAGACATTTTCTCTCATGTCTGAATCGATAGCCCCAATGCTGCCTGGTCTGCCTTGTCTTGGCTAGAAGACGGGGGCCAGCCGGCCCTGTTGTGTCGATGGCATAGATCCAGACTCAGAGAGGAGCGGCAGAAGGAGAAACCCTTTTAACCTCCTTTCTCACTCCAAAGGCATCCAATACAGATGCTAAGAGGCTCTGAAGTGAAATATTGAGTAGACCTCTAATGAGAAGGCGGATAAAATGAAGAATGAAAAATGAAAAAAAAAATGAAAAAAAAAGCAGAGGATGGCAATAAAAAGGAGGCGGCGCCTTTTGGGTGGGGAGATCAAACGTCTTCTAAGTATATCGAGAAACCTGTTATGCGATGAGTCACATTAGCTGTATTTTCAGGATGAAACCCTTCTGCTCACCCTGTGGTGGAAACACTCAAAATTGATTCCGAAGAATATATTTCTGTGAAGTGTCAGGGCCAAGGACGAGAAATCAAGTTCAAGTGAGTTTTTTCCCCAAAAGTGAACACAACTCTCTTTTTCTCTCAGTCTTTTAGATTCCCTCGAGTTCATTCTCCATCCAGACAGTGCACAGTAAATAAAAGATAGTTGTTATCACAGTTTAAAAAAAATGTTGGGTTGAATTGACTCTACTGGGAGTTTTCTTAACCCTCGGGAGTGATACGCTCCCTGGAGTTAGTGTTGATAACTGGAGTTGATTGGGATGGAGTACTTTTACCTCCATTAAGAGTAACCATAATGTAACACAATAAATATTTTAAAAAGGCTTTATACCATTATAACTCAAAGGAAATAAACCCGAAAGAGAAATTTACTCTGCTGGAGTTGATTATTAATTTAAAACAACATAGAAAAGTGAAAAATGCGTTAAATTTATGAAACTCTTTTGAGTTGGATATTTACTCCATTTAGTGTCGTTCATATGAACACCATGATTAGAATGGTTTTAACACAAAATGGGGGTGGGACCATATAAACCCCAAAATACTGTAAAATGAACTCTTGTGATTTTACTGTGTGTGTGTGGAACCTCATCAAGACTTGAGGATCTTGGTCTTGTTTTGATCTTCGCCCTCTCCAGGTTGAGTTGTACTACAAATCATGTGCCTGTGGTCTCTGTGAGACTCACATTCTCTGTTTATTCTACAAATGACGGACACCTTGGTATTTCTCGCCGTTCTGAATCACCACTGACTGCTTTCAAAGGAGGCCTGGTAGGACAGCATGAGTGCACATTGAAATGGCGAAAGATGATAAAGAATAATTTTGAATGACTTTTATTCCTCACACCAGAGACATGAGGTTCTGCAGCTCCCTATTAAGCCTTACATCCAGCTTTTGAGGTGTAGCTTCCAGCTAGGAGTGATTCTCTGGTTTATTCAGGGGGAAATTAAATGTAAATTGGCTGCAGATTTTTTTTATTTCCAATATGACTCAATCTCTCCCTGACAAAGGCCATGCAGACGAAACGCGTCCGTTTTTAATCTTTGTTTCCATTGGCATGGCATACAAATGGCATACAAATAAAGGCATTTTAAATAATTTTATGAAGAGTGACTTGATCCTCCATTCTTTTTGATGACCAATATACCTCTTTTACCAAAGAGCACCTTCTACGTACAAAAACCTACTATGACTCAATCTCTCTATTTTTTTTTGGGGGGGGGGGGGGTCACCAAATTCCTTCACTTAACAAGATAGTCTAACAGCAACGGAATTGTAATGACTTGATAATGTCCTGCACGAATAACAGGAAAAGCTATAATTGCTCTGAATACCCAGAGCAACATCCAGACATTGGATATCCAATATCCTTAAATACTCAACTCATACCTGTCCTTGGTCATACCGACGTCCTATACTCAATGCCTTCCCAGTCCTACTCACCAGATCTACTATAGCTCTCGTGGCAGGTGTGCGTAATCTCTGCAGCCAGGTCCAGGTAGTGCTGTCTCTTCTCTGGAGCTCCGTCGTCCGCTCCGATCACCACCATGCCCCCGGAGAAGCAGGCCAGGTGGCCCATCTTGTGGTCCAGGATGCCCCCCCTCCACTCCGCCATGTAGGTCAGCCCGCCAGGGGACTTCTGCACCAGGTTAGCCTCGATAGCCTGGGGAGGGGAGGGGGGGGGGGGGGGTGAGACGATTGACATTTATAAATGGGTGAGACAGATAAATCTAAATTAACTGGCTGCACACTAAAGCATTTTTTAAAAACTCTGTGTTGCTCTGAATCCTGCTGGGGAAACATGATTAGCTTTATACTAGACCGCGGGGGGGGGGGGGGGGGGGGAGCACACAGAAATATACACAGACAAACCTACATTCACACACAGTAGAATACAGCTTTTCTACCTTAGAAATAGCATCCAGGTTTGTTATTCTAGTCATTCTATATGTATGATTTCAACTCTGTGGGTTCTGAATGCTTCTGTTACTCTGAAACTGAGATGGGTGTTAGGTTCTTATTTTCCGAGTAAATAACTCACGGACACTAGAGAAGCTTAACCACGTTTAATTCCTCCCAAAGGGTCGACGCAGCTGTAACTCAGACAAACGACATTTCACACAAGCACTGATATTTAACCCTTTCTCCTATGCTGAGTCTACTCCTACACCTCTGAACAGCCAATGCATCTCTGTTGCTAGACAGAACCGTAGTGATATCTGTTCTTCCTCATTTCATCTAACCTGACCTCTACTCCAAAGTGCTCACTCCTCCCCAACTCAAGGCTGTCATGGTTAATGATACCAGACTGTGTCTCCTCTCCTCCCAGAGGATCCCTGATGACTAACACTAACATATCCTGACATCATGTAAACGCTATACATTACCCTCTCTCCCTCAGTGGCATTGTTAGGTTCCGAGATCTCCACCCGTCTCCCCTACACATTCCAAAGCCATCTGGCTCCTACAGATAACCATTCACTTCTGATGAAGCAACCATTCTCTATCACCCCTCAGATACCATAGTATTATCCCTGATCTACCATGTCTCCAGTATAGCAATGTTCAAAGTTTACCCAGAATCCAACACGGGGGGAAACACTGAAAATAAAAAAAAGGCTGCAATTGTCTTTCAATTTAAGTCTGATCTAAGAAGAAATACTGGAGAAGCAACTGGAAGGTCTGGAATACATTTCTATCTACAGCACAGGTGTCATGGCAGTGCTCGGAAGGCAGCTGCTTCAATTTGTGTGTACCCAAGTTGTTGTAGGGCTTCTTCTATTCACAATGTCCTGTGGATGCATGTTTTGTAGACATGCTATCTATTCACATTGCCATTGCGAATAACATGGCCATATTGGTATGTGTGTCTGCATTTATTTACGGAATTATTTATACGTCCTATAACACATGGACAGGTCTGTGGAAAACTGATGTCAAGCCTCCTTGACATTCTATTCTGACTCCAGGAGAGAGGTGGAAATCCGGTGGAAACAAAGGAGAGATAGAGGGAGGGATGGACAGAGAGAGGGAGGGAGAGAGAGAGAGTGTGTGAAACAGAGATAGAGAGCGAGAAAGCAGAGAGAGAGAGGATAGGGACAGAGGGAGACTTTAAGAGGAAATCTATTGAAGTTTCTCTCTCTCTCCCTGGTGCAATATCTCCTGCCATAGTTTGTCTTTCTTTGGAAAGTCAAGAAACAGAGTAAGGCATCTCAGGAGATCAATATCCAATGACTTGTTTTTTCTCTCTCTCTCCTTCTCTCTCCCTCTCTCATTATGTGTTTGGATATAAGAATGCAATGCATAGCATCAACTTTTATGAAATGGCCAATCCACTGCCTAAATAGCTGAAACATGTTAATCTTGCTTCTAGCGCATTAGACAATCGATCCCTGCCATTGTCATTTTTATGGGTGGCCCCTGCGGGAATCAAACCGACGATCCTAAAACCTAGCAAGCATTTCTATGAAATCTTACCCACAGATTTGACACTGCTCATTAAAACATAAACTTCCCAGTGCTCTAGTACACACTGAGTGTACAAAACATTAGGAAGACCTTCCTAATATTGAGTTGCACTCCCTTTTGCCCTGAGAACAGCCTCAATTCATCGAGGCATGGACTCTACAAAGTGTCGAAAACGTTCCACAGGGATGCTGGCCCATGTTGACTCCAATGCTTCACACAGTTGTGTCAAGTTGGCTGGATGCACTTTGGGTGATACCATTCTTGATACACAGGGGAAACTGTTGAGCATGAAAAACCAAGCGGCATTGCAGTTCTTGACACGCTCAAACCGGTGCACCTGCCACCTACTACCATACCCCGTTCAAAGGCGCTAAAATCTTTTGTCTCGAACATTCACCCTCTGAATGGCACACATACACAATCCGTGTCTCAATCGTCTCAAGGCTTAAAAATCCTTCTTTAACCCGTCTCCTCCCCTTCATCTACACCGATTAAAGTGGATTTAACAAGTGACATAAATACGGGATCATAGCTTTCACCTGCGTTCCCCTGGTGAGTCTAAGTCATGGAACGAGGTGGTCATAATGTTATGAATGCTACTGTAATTCATGGTTTTCCCATGACTGCATTCCTTACGGACAGATATGGTGAGACGTTTCTAATTAGGCGTTGTTTGCCGTTACCACGTTGTTGGGATTAATTGAAATGTGTGGCATTTCACACAGTGTCGTAATTAGCATCTAAGGGGACGTTCACTTTGTATCTATTAATTAGTATCTACCTTTGAAAGCTAATCCATTATTTGAATAGTAATGCAAATGAATACTGTACTAGCTACGCTTGAGAGCACAATACAAACACAAACAGTATGGCTATGGTGTGATACCAGAAAACTAGAACTATTTTAAATACCAGGCCACAGGAGAGAGATCGTCTATAATTCATGTATTTGCCTCTGGCTTGACCCTCCAATGAGCAAATAGTCTCATCAGCCTAAAAGACTAGCGTCAATGGTATTTAAGGAGAAGATATTGTGCTAATTGATGGCTGAGGGATTAAGTGTATGTGTGTGGAGGAGGTTGTGTGTGTCGTGCCATGTTTGTAAGGGTGTATGTGTGGTGTGTGGTGAGTGAGTGCGTGTGTGTGTGGGTGTAGGGGTGCCATATTTGCATGTGCACGTGCATGCTTGCGTGCATGAGAGCGTTTGCTCACGTACGTACTTGCGCGTATGTTTGTGACTCTGTGTGCACACTTACACACGTGTGCATGTGTCGTGCGTGTGTTTGTGCCACCCAGGATGACGATTCTCGTTATGATATACTGTAGAAGTCCGCTGAATTCTAAAACTACAGCGATAACAGACCCCAGTCCTCCCTTCCTTCGCTCCTTCCGTCCACATATCCTTCCGCGTTGCATATATCCGTTCCCTACAGTGCTTGCTGAGATAGAGGGGCCCCCTGACGGCAGCGGCAGGTCCCTCTCTGCGTGCTCTATGGGATTTCTCCTACCTCCAGAGCACTGTAGTACATCTTCTTAGCCTCCTCGTCCGTCTTGTCTGACATCAGATATGATTTGATCAGATACTCGTAGAAGCTATCCCCCAGGCCGCCAATGGAAACGTGATCTGGGAGAGGAAAAAGAGAGAAATCTGACATTATTTCCCACACCGGGAGGGTCTTTTTCACAAACTTTATTCTGTAGTCTCACAGGCAGGCGACCTTGGGTTTACTAAACCCAATAACCGACGAGTCAAATAGAATCAGAGTGTACGTGGGAATCTCTTGTGGGGTATGACAGACTGACTGATTTGTAGATTCACACTCTGAGTAACCTTAGCACAGAAAATAACATTGTCATTATGGCTAGCTTTATCACGTACCCACACAGTTGTGGTTTTAATTGAAATAACATTTGAATTGGTTGGTACAACTTCAGATATGAATACACTTGTGGTTGTTGATTTTTTCCCCCCCTCCCACTCAATTTCATGCTAATTTAACAACTCTGGATAAGATACTGGGTTGGAGATGTTTTTTTTGTGCGCTCACACAGCCACACACACATCCATGCAGGCACGCACGCACGCCCACCCACCCACCCTCCACCACCACACACCCCTACACGCTGTGAAAGGTTATCACGCAGCGTTCTGTTAGTCCTTGACAACAGAACAGCAGAGACTAGGGGAGATGTGTGTGTGAATCCATGGTTTCTGCTCTGTGCCCAATGTGCCCATGCTGACAAAAACACAGGCCGGGCTGAACACCCACAGTCCCTCTCCTTCTTATCTACCTGCTTCATTAACCATTCACCCGCAACAACAATTAGCCCCATAATCAGCCAGATTAGGACTTTCGGGCCCACATCTTCAGATGCCGTCTCAGGCATCTCCCATTCCTCTGCCTTTCAGTTGAATCTGAAAAGATTCAATTTCCCAAGGTAATTGGATTCATTATCATTTTAATAACCCAGAGCGAGGCGATTTACATCACTGCTTGAGACTGACATTGATAGTGAAAGAAAGAAAGGAAGAAAAGGGGATGGATGGATGACAAGGAGGCTCCAAAGGATTTAAATAGGAGCGCTCCTGCAAGGTCGGAGGACTGTGTAGAAGTCAGACGATCGGTTCACGGACGACTAGAGTGTAATACTATGGAATTATAGTGTTCCTGTACAGTATAAAAAAAGTCTCAGAATTGCCTTTGACTGGGTTAACCAGAGACGTTCTTTGCTGCTGTACTGCAATTACAAAGGCGGTGCTTGTATAGTGTCAAAAGCTTTCCTGTGGATACTGTAAGTGAAGTATGGTGATGGAAATTAAGCTAGCCCGCTAGCCAGATAGCACTTTTTAGACCAGGCTAGTAGAAAATGTGGAGTGAATGTTGTCTTCCCAAATATCGCTTGGCACAGATTTTGTACCTTTGGCTAGTAGAATGCCACTCAGGCTGTCTAGTAGACATTCCAGTCTACTAGTGTGGCTGGCCAGTGCCCTTATGTTCCATGATAATCATATATTCATTTGTATCTCCTTCAGTGGAGGCCAGTACTCACGTTGGACCCAGTTGCCACTGACGGGACTCAAGAAGTTAGGATAGAGACCGTGAGGCTTCTCGATTTTGTTCAACAGCTTTCGGATATTCATAACCTGCAACACCACACAGTAAAAAAATACATTAGCTCTGAACGAAAAATAACTGTGGAGAGGATTTCAACTTTGGCATCACATATGCTTCTAAATTGATTTAAATGTCCTCGTACCCTGAAGTTGACACTTACAGCCAAATTAGAAAGGAAAAGCTATTGTCCAATGAAAGTTACCATTATGTTCAGTATGCCCATTAAAAACATTCACAAATACCCATTAAATACATTGAAAGTGAAGTTCTTAAGAATATTGCCAGAGGCTGGAGTAATGACTACAGCAAGAAAAACACAAATTGATAATGACATACATACAGCATGCACTGATAAGCATACAATGTTAACAGTTTAACATATTTTACCTAGTAAAATCTGATATTCTGTAGCAGACAGTCACACATAGGGTTGCAAAATTGCAAAAACGTCCCCAAAGTTCCCAGGTTTTTGAGAAATTCCTGTTGAACGATCCTAACTGGGAAAGTTTCTGGATTTGTGCAACCCAAGTCACTCACAGTATTGTGGGTACTGTAGTATATACCTTCTCTGTGTAGATGCCATTGTTGGAGAGCTCTGACAGGTGGACGAACTCCAGGTGCAGGGTTCCAAACTCCGCCAGGATACTGCTCCCGGCTGACGCCCAGCCCCAGCTCCAACTGGTGCCACTGCAACAGAAACCATACAGCGCCAAGTGAGGACCACAGTCAACACACACTGTTATATACACTAGGAACAGAAACCATACCGTGACAAGTGAGGACCACACTTGGCACACTGTTACACACTGTTACACACTCTGGACATTACAGGTGTCACAGCACATACCACACCAAGAGAGGACCACAGTCAACACACCATTACACACTGGTTCACACTCAAGACAACAAATCCATGCTAGCATTAAAAAATCATGATGTTCTGCAACGTTTTCATTAGATTGTAATAATGGGCAAATAAACAGTATTGGAACTTGATGTGATGCTACAATTACCCGTTGTCCTTACAAAAATGTAGGCAGATTATACAGATAAACAAACACCAGTGTCAGTAATGAAAAACATTCAATTTTCACCTCAGTGTGGTGTCACTTTCAGCAGTTCCCTGGTTTGTCTTTGAGGCAATTTAGTGTCTTGGAGCCAAAGCTTTATACGGTTCTAGTGCACCGACACCTACAATATCTCCAAAATGTGTTTTCCTTTATGTCCCAGGGCAACGGCACATCATTTGTTTCTTTCTTGCTTTTCAGAGGGCACTGAGCCGAGGAGACAGATATCCAGACAGATATTACAATTGTTCATCACTCTCCAGAATGCTGCATTTTGGTGCTGAAGAAAGTACAGAAACTAAGGGCCATCCCAAATGGCACCCTATTTAAAACATAGTGCACTGCTATTGACCAAAGCCATTTGGGCCCTGATCAAAAGGCATCCACTATATAGTGAATAGGGTGCCATTTAGGGCACAGTATAACGATTAAGCTGGTCTGGATCTATTTGTCCCTCTTGTGCACCAACCCAGATGCTAGCTGATGCACCGCATCATTTGTCTGTGGATCAGAGTGGGAGGCTTTACCACCCTCTGTAGATCAATAACCAGTCTACATCTGCAGAGGCGAGGAAAGCATTAAGGTCATCTTAGAGACTAAAGCAAGAGCACTAACCAAGTCTGGAGTCAACCAGGGTCACCAATAAACCGTGTCTGCATCCAAAATGGCACCCTAGTTCCTATATAGTGCAATCATTTTGACCAGGACCCATAGGGCTCTGGTCAAAGCAGTACACTATAGTGAGTAGGACACTATATAGAGAATGGGGTGCGGTTTCGGATGCAACCCATATCCTTCTGTCTTATTTCGCTATGAAAGTAGTGCACCGTGAGGATGACATTCGCAGCCGTCTCAGAATAACAGTATGTCGATGTCTAAATTACGACTACACTATGACTAACCTAATCAGAGGAGGTGAGATGGAATGGCATTACATTATAGTACATGACCTAATCCTACATGAATAGAAAGTGATAAAGGGATGAATGGAACTGAACGTATTAGCGGAGGATGGAAAGAAAAAGAGAAACTATAGAGGGAGTGAAGCAAAGAGAGATGTAGTCCTGATGAATATGCTTCGTATTAGTTTGGGGCTCCATCATTAGCTGCTCAATCTAATGTAACATCAGGGCCCGTAGATTAGGAGTGAACGGCGTTAGTGGCTTATTGCAAACAGGATGCATGCGTTGGAATATTTGTATTCTGTACAGGCTTCCTTCTTTTCACTCTGTCATTTAGGTTAGTTTTTATGGAGTAACAACGTTGTTGATCCATCCTCAGTTTACTCCTATCACAGCTATTAAACTCTGTAACTGTTTTAAAGTCACTATTGGCCTCATGGTCAAATCACTGAGTGGTTTCCTTCCTCTCCGGCAACTGAGTTAGGAAGGACGCCTATATCTTTGCAGTGTATTGACGCGTCATCCAAAGTGTAATTAATAACTTCACCATGCTCAAAGGGATATTCAATGTCTGTTTTTGTTTTTTTTCATCTACCAATAGGTGCCCTTCTTTGTGAGGCATTGGAAAACATCCCTGGTCTTTGTGGTTGAATTTGTGTTTGAAATTCCCTGCCTGACTTAGGGACCTCACCGATAATTGTATGTGTATGGTACAGAGATGAGGTAGTCATTCAAAAATCATGTCAAATACTATTATTGCACACAGAGTGAGTCCATGCAACGTATTATGTGACATGTTAAGCAAATTTGACTCCTTAAGTTATTTAGGCTTCCACTTTGACATTATGGGATATTGTGTGTAGGCCAGAGACAAACAATTTCAATTTAATCCGTTTCAAATTCAGGCTGTAACACAACAAAATGTGGAAAAAGTCAAGGGGTGTGAATACTTTATGATGGCACTGTAAATTGGTACATTACACACTTTAGGAAACTTGCAAAAGTAATGATCAGCTTTTGCATTCAGTAACTGGCAAACAAATGTTCAATGCTTTCTCTATGCATTATTCATTGTACTCCTTGTATGAATGTGTTCGCATTGCTAATTACAAAGCATTTAGCTTGAGGTTCTTCAATGTGTTGAGGCCTTTTGGGAGCACATGCAGTATTCTATAAGTAGTCCCGGTATACTGTATGAAAGACCACATGCAGTATGCAATAAGTAGTCCCGATATACTGTATGAAAGACCACATGCAGTATTCTATAAGTAGTCCCGATATACTGTATGAAAGACCACATGCAATATGCTATAAGTAGTCCCGATAAACTGTATGAAAGACCACATGCAGTATTCTATAAGTAGTCCCGATATACTGTATGAAAGACCACATGCAGTATTCTATAAGTAGTCCCGATATACTGTATGAAAGACCACATGCAGTATGCTATAAGTAGTCCCGATATACTGTATGAAAGACCACATGCAGTATGCTATAAGTAGTCCCGATATACTGTATGAAAGACCACATGCAGTATGCTATAAGTAGTCCCGATATACTGTATGAAAGACCACATGCAGTATTCTATAAGTAGTCCCGATATACTGTATGAAAGACCACATGCAGTATTCTATAAGTAGTCCCGATATACTGTATGAAAGACCACATGCAATATGCTATAAGTAGTCCCGATATACTGTATGAAAGACCACATGCAGTATTCTATAAGTAGTCCCGATATACTGTATGAAAGACCACATGCAATATGCTATAAGTAGTCCCGATATACTGTATGAAAGACCACACGCAGTATTCTATAAGTAGTCCCGATATACTGTATGAAAGACCACATGCAGTATTCTATAAGTAGTCCCGATATACTGTATGAAAGACCACATGCAGTATGCTATAAGTAGTCCCGATATACTGTATGAAAGACCACATGCAGTATGCTATAAGTAGTCCCGATATACTGTATGAAAGACCACATGGGACACACTACATATACAACAGAGGACTTCTAAGACTTTCAAGTCAGCCCATAGGCAACATATTAATTGTGCTGTACTGAATTCCCTTGGTGTTTGTGTGTTGTGTGTGTGTGTGTGTGTGTGTGTGTGTGTGTGTGTGTGTGTGTGTGTGTGTGTGTGTGTGTGTGTGTGTTTGAGGAAATTAGAGCTCTAGTACTTGTACATCAGTGTACTACATTATGGGGCAAAATCGTTTCTCTCTGAGCTAAAATGAAATCCCTTGCTGTTTGGGTGTGTGTGTGCGTGTGTGTGTGTGTGTGTGTGCATGCGTGCGTGCGTGTATGTGTGTACAGTATGCGTTGTGTGTGTGTTTGTGTAGTTTCTGTACATATAAGTTCCTTTACTTATGTGGCTATAATTTATAATGGGGGAGTATCATTCCTCCCTGCCCATCTGCACTCAGGGTCCATGTTACCCATCTAACTGGAATTAGCTCTAGAAACAGTTAATTAAATTTGCCAGCAACTGTCTGCTTAGACAGGCGGGTTAATTGGAAGCAGGTGGCAGGCAGAGGTGCCAGAGAGATGTCTTTTTAGAATCCAAAAATTAAAAGTGTACAGTTGTCAAGCTGGCATTAATGATTCGGGAGACAGGCGCAGGAACGCGTAATTGTTTTTTAAAATTATACCCCAAATTACGGCGTGCCGTGTAAGGGCTCGGGGATGAAGACCAAACAAAGACGTAAGAAAAACACAGGGTTGGAACCCAAACAAAAGAGCGAGGAGTACCTCGAATAAATACACACGCGCACAATAACGCACAGGACGAGAGCCGTAATCATCTGCGCAATCCACAAGGGCACGAAAGCCCAAAACCCACAGCACAGGTACTCACACGCACATAGTAACAATAATCGGCAAGACCATGGAAACCAAAGGGCACATATATACAAATACTAATCAGTGGGAATAGGGGACAGGTGTGCGTGATGAAAGTTCCGGAAGGATCCGTGACAACAGTATCTTAACTATGTAGGGTGTGGGGGGTCTTGCATATGGGTATCCCGATAAAATAGCACAGGTCAGACTTGAACACGTTATCTAATTTGTGGCTCCAAGATGAGGCCGCAAATTTCAAACATTTCAAACGCAAACAGAGGTATAAAATATACACCACCTTCTTATTGCAATGTAATCCAGCTAAATGTGTTGGTAAGGTCTCATACAGTATGTGTTTATAATAGGATACTGTAGCTAGGGAGTCATGGGGACTGGTAACTAGGCTCACCTGCCCAGGTTGATGACTCCACGTGGGATACCCGTTGGTGTGTTGAAGGCCGGTAGCAGCTTCTCCCCAAGCACCATCACTTTCCTCTTGAACATCTACAACAACACGGAAGGAGGGACACTTAGTAAACTCTCACAGGAACACACAAAGACAGAAGTACACACAACTGTGCAGAAACCAGCCCCAACCCCACAGAGGTACACACCACTCCCACATTACATCAACACAGGCATATTTTCATCTTGGCCCCTGTAAGAAAAACCTTTTTACTTCCAAGTACAGAATGTTTTCACCCAACAAAGAATCATCAAATAACTCTTTCTTCAGATGAAATAGGTTTCATGTAGAACCCTTTCATGTAGTGTACAGTCAAACACAGAGAGTAGAATTAAAGTGTAGCTCCAGCCCCAATACTTTCCAGATGGCTTCCCAGCCTCTCTCAACAAAGCTAATTATGTAGAACATAACAAACCCAGGGACAACGGAGAGACGGCGCTGCTCTGAGAAGGATTAAAAGCAATCTTATTGATGTAATCCACAGCAGTTCAATTAAACCTACACTCTCTCTGCTGCCTGCCTCTTGAAAGCAGGGCCAAGAGAGGGTGAAGCACTGTCTCAAAGTAAGATTAACAGGTCAGACAAATCGGCATTACCTGCAGAGACAGAGTAAGAAGGAGAGAGAAGTAGAGAGATAGAAGAGAGAGCGTTAAATAGTGAGAGAAAGACTCGGAGTGCTGGTGTTAGAATTGAGATGCAAGGCTGCTAACAGAGAGAACTAGAAAGAGAGAGAGAGAGAGAGAGATATTGGTTGTGTGTGTGTGTGTGTGTGTGTGTGTGTGTGTGTGTGTGTGTGTGTGTGTGTGTGTGTGTGTGTGTGTGTGTGTGTATGCATACACGCGTGTATCGGACCGTTGGTGTGTGTGTGTGTGTTAGGGTTGGGCGGTAGCCAGATTTCATAACGTACCATACCGGGGTATACAGTATTACTGACAGTGCACACAAAGGATGCTATTTCTTTCCAAGCGTAGAAAAAATAATATATATACACTACCAGTCAAAAGTTTGGACACACCTACTCTTTCAATGGTTTTTCTTTATTTTTATTATTTTCTACATTGTAGAATAAAAGTGAAGACATCAAAGCTATGAAATAACACATATGGAATCATGTAGTAACCAAAAAAGTGTTAAA
Organism: Salvelinus fontinalis; assembly: GCF_029448725.1. Classification (NCBI taxonomy): domain Eukaryota; kingdom Metazoa; phylum Chordata; class Actinopteri; order Salmoniformes; family Salmonidae; genus Salvelinus; species Salvelinus fontinalis. Next base: position 32,382,899 of record NC_074670.1, on the reverse strand, counting down.
CTGTCACGATCGTGTACTGGAGAGAATGAGGACCAAGGCGCAGCTGGATATGAATACATCTTCTCTTTTTTTATTTAAAAGACGAAGATGAACACGACACGAAACACTTTAACAAAACTATACAAAACAACAAAACGACCGTGAAGCTACAAACGTTGTGCACAAACATACAGGCTACTAACGTTCTTACATAGACAATTACCCACAACCAATGAGAGCCTATGGCTACCCTAAATAAGGCTCCCAATCAGAGACAACCGAAATCAGCTGTCTCTAATTGGGAACTCATTCAGGCAACCATAGACTCTCCTAGACAACCAAACATACATAGACAACACTAGACACATGTACTCCACACAAACCCCTATACTATATCCAACACCAACAAAACAAAAACATTCCCCATGTCACACCCTGACCTAACTAAAATAATAAAGAAAACAAAGAATACTAAGGCCAGGGCGTGACATAACCCCCCCCTTGAGGCGCGAACTCCGGGCGCACCATACACAGTCTAGGGGAGGGTCTGGGTGGGCTTCCATCCACGGTGGTGGCTCCGGCTCTGGTCGCGGTCCCCACGTCACCACAGTACCTAACCACCCCCTAGGCTTCCTCCAAACGACCCCCCTCCACATTAACCCCATTGCACGAAGGGGCAGTTCCGGACTAAGGGGCAGTACCAGGGTAAGGGGCAGTACCAGGGTCAGGGGCAGTACCAGGGTCAGGGGCAGTACCAGGGTCAGGGGCAGTACCAGGGTCAGGGGCAGCACCAGGGTAAGGGGCAGCACCAGGGTAAGGGGCAGCACCAGGGTAAGGGGCAGCACCAGGGTAAGGGGCAGCTCCGCACTGAGGAATGGCAGCTCCGGACTGAGGAATGGCAGCTCCGGACTGAGGGACTGCAGCTCCGGACTGAGGGACGGCCCATGGCTGGCTGACAGATCTGGCTGCTCATGGCTGGCTGACGGATCTGGCTGCTCATGGCTGGCTGACGGATCTGGCTGCTCATGTCTGGCTGGCGGCTCTAGCGGCTCCTGTCTGGCTGGCGGCTCTAGCGGCTCCTGTCTGGCTGGCGGCTCAGTTGGCTCATGGCAGACGGGCGGCTTTGCAGGCTCATTGCAGACGGATGGCTCAGATGGCGCTGGGGAGACGGATGGCTCAGATGGCGCTTGGCAGACTCCTGCCGGCTGAGGCGCACTGTAGGCCTGGTGCGTGGTGCCGGGACTGGTGGCACCGGGCTGGGGACACGCATCTCAGGGCTAGTGCGGGGAGCAGCAACAGGACGCACAGGACTCTGGGGACACACAGGAGGCTTGGTGCGTGGTTTAGTCACTGGTGGTAAAGGGCTGGAGACACGCACCATATAGCTAGTGCGTGGAGGAGGCACTGGTGGTACTGGGTTGGGGCGGGGAGGTGGCGCCGGAAATACCGGACCGTGCAGGCGTACTGGCTCCCTTGAACGCCGAGCCTGCCCAACCTTACCTGGTTCTATGCTCCCCGTCGCCTGACCAGTGCGGGGAGGTGGAATAACCCGCACCGGCCTATGTAGGCGAACCGGGGACACCATGCGTAAGGCTGGTGCCATGTACGCCGGCCCGAGGAGACGCACTGGTGACCAGATGCGTTGGGCCGGCTTCATGACATACGGCTCAACGCTCAGTCTAGCCCGGCCGATACGTGGAGCTGAAATGTACCGAACCGGGCTATGCACGCGTACAGGAGACACCGTGCGCTCTACTGCGTAACACGGTGTCTGCCCGTACTCTCGCTCTCCACGGTAAGTACAGGGAGTAGGCGCAGGTTTCCTACCTGACTTCGCCACACTCCCTTTAAGGCCCCCCCCAAGAAATTTTTGGGTTGTACTCACGGGCTTCCAGCCTTGTCTCCGTGCTGCCTCCTCATATCGCCTCCTCTCGGCTTTAGCTGCCTCCAGCTCTTCACGAGGAAGGCGATATTCTCCCGGTTGAGCCCATGGCCCCTTACCATCCAGTATCTCCTCCCATGTCCATGAATCCTGTGTAGGTAGATCCTGTTGCCGCTTTCCAAGGCCAGGGCGTGATATATTCTATATTTGAGATTCTTCAAAGTAGCCACCCTTTGCCTTGATGACAGCTTTGCACACTTGGCATTCTCTCAACCAGCTTCATGAGGTAGTCACCTGGAACGCATTTCAATTAACAGGTGTGCCTTGTTAAAAGTTATTTGTGGAATTTCTTTCCTTCTTAATGCGTTTGAGCTAATCAGTTGTGTCGGGACAAGGTAGGGGTGGCAAGAAAGCTCAAATAAGCAAAGAGAAACAGTCCATCATTACAGTCCATCATTACTTTGAGACATGAAGGTCAGTCAATCCGGAAAACTACAAGAACTTTGAAAGTTTCTTCAAGTGCATTCGCAAAAAGTGCATTCAAGTGCATTCGCAGCCTGCCCTCCAGCCCATTTTTCTCCGTCTTCTCTTCACGCAAATGGCGGGGATCTGGGCCTCTTCCCGGGAAAGCAGTATGTCATTTACGTCGGGCTCATCGGACTCGTCAAAGGAGAAAAAGGATTCTGCCAGTTCATGGTGAGTACCTGCAGTTCTGATGTCCAGAAGTTATTTTCGGTCATAAGAGACGGTAGCAGCAACATTATGTACAAAATAAGTAAAAAATAAGTTACAAGCAACGCAAAGAAACGAATAAAAAAACACAACATGATCATTCATGAACAGTCTATATGAACAGTCAAATGCCACGGTGATCTAGACAGACTACCAAATCGAGGCAAAGGTTTCAAATCTCTGGATTAACTACCTAATGTTATCTAAATTTAATCATGAATAAATTGGATAAAATGTCTTTAAATAGAAAATTAGGTGAACTATCTTGTGCAAGTTTTAATTGACACAATACCAGTTAGCAAAGGTGTCAGCTAGAGATGACGTGCGGGGATTTGTAGTCTTGCGTGATGTCTACTTTGATGCTAATCAGCATTTTCGAATCAGAGTAAATAGAGCTGAATATATACGTCACACCAGGGTAAGCCTATATGAAACACAGGCCTTATTTTTAGTGTGTCTAAAATTCCCTGTGGGAAAAATTAATGGTGGAAAAACGAATGGAACCATTTCCCTGTTTGACCGCTAGGTTTTACAAGTATTATGACACCTCCACTGTGGGGCTCTATACCGCCCAAGCCTAGTGTGTGTGTGTGTTTGCAAAGTGTCACAGTGCTCTTTGGCAGTCTCTCCGTCTCACTGCGTGGTGACTCAGCTAAAGAAAAGAGTGAGTGAGAAGGAGAGGAGGCGGAAGCTGGTAGAGCTAAGTGTTCATATAAGGGTGTAACCCAAATGGCACCCTATTTCCTATATTAGTGCACTACCTTTGACCAGGGCCCTGGAAAATAGGGTGCCACTTGGGACGCATCAATAAATGCATGTCAGAGTAACTAGCCATTAGAATTATGATGACCAATAATGTCAATATGAGTTGCCCGTGCCCTTGTCCTACAGTAAGTGAATGATACAATGTCTCTCCTGCCTCTGGCACTCGAACTGCTAGCTCCCACTGCAGCTGAGAGCCGAGAAATGCTCGTTATTTCCATCATCTGAGGATGCGCCTGGACACGGTCTGTCTGGGCCTTGATTCACCCTTTCTGGGTCTTTGTTTTTGTGACCAGGAGGCAGAGTGGGCTACAGAGAGATGTACTGGCACATGACTGATTTGGACACATTATGTGCATGGATACACATGTTTGACTCAGATGTATGTTCTCATGTGTCTGTGCAGATACACACGCACACAATGATCATTGTTATCGGTAACACGCGCACGCACAAACAAATCCTTCCACCTACTTACCCACCCATGCCCTTGACAAATGACCATTTACTGCCAGCTGCTACAAGATCATATTTACAATCCAATTACCTATAGTTCTCTGCATGTTACTCTAAAGCACAGTCCACACTAGTTCAAATGACTCAGATTCACAGGACATTGACACCACACAGAGACATACAAATCCCAGTGAGGTCACAGTGGCCCGAGTAGTCATCGCTCCATCTAGCAGCTGGGGGCCCAGTCCTTTGCTGGCCCACTAGCCCTCCAGAACTCCCATAATTCCCTTCCCTCTCAGCGTACTGGAAGGGCCTGGGAGACCCAGGGTGAATTTACACACAGAGGAAGCTCATTAATCCATACTGTAGGATCCACGGCAAAGATGAGTGTGTGTGCATGTGTGTGTGGTGGGAGCTGCAGATTGGCCCTCTGGTCCTCCAGCTCAATCTCTTATCATAGAGATTACAAATGGCCCTCTCCCCCATCCTTACTCAACCAACCTAGCAGTTCATGGGCATCATGTAAACACACACCCACAGTCATTTTAAAGCCTACGCACACCTACACACGTACACACGTACACACGTACACACACACGTACACACACACACACACACACACACACACACACACACACACACACACACACACACACACACACACACACACACACACACACACACACACACACACACACACACAGCCATATTAACACACATGCACACACATACTCACAAGAGTGCACAAACTCCAATTATATCACACTGTTATTAAGCCTTGTTTACGCACTTAGGAATTCCTTCTATATTAATTACAGCATGAGCCCTTTTGCGGGCAGCTGTGGTATGCTTTACCGTTGAGCACATGCAACGTTGCAGGCCCCCTTTCACATCTATCTAAATCTACCTCCCACTTCTACAGTGCAGAGCAAGACTTCAGCACAGCTCCAGCTCATCTGCATCTCACTCACGCCCTCCTCTCCTTCTTCTGCTTCGGCTCATTCATCCCCTCCCCCTCCTCTCGCCTGTAACTATTCCTCAGGTCGCTCCTGTAAATAAGAACGTGTTTTCAGTCAACTTACCTGGTAAAATAAGGGTAAGAAAAATGATACACTACGACAGAAGGGCCTTTAGAGACGGGCTACTGCTTCGTATGCAGCGCACGCTATCGTCCACCCATTCCTCCCAACCATCCCACGTGCATATCCCGGCGCTCGGCCACAATCCTTAAACCCACCCATCGGAAGACCAAACAAGGCCTCGGCACGGAGGCGCATTGATCCGTTGTAACAGGAGACGGCTCGCTTACTTCGCTTTCAGTTTGGAATTACCCCGTGGATGTTGGACACGACAGCCGCGAACTGAATGGCTTTTCTCTTTTAAGCACAAGAGACACGTAGCGGGCGACGCAGTCACCTCTCCCTGAGTTAACACTGTCAGGGACCAGTGGAGACAGACTGAGGGGTAGAACTCTGTATGTACGGCACCCTCAGTTACCATTCAAACTTCTCAATTGTGAGTCAAAGAAACACTTGACGTGTGAAAGTGGAAACGAGAGGCTGTTGCTCTTTTGGTGGAGTCGGCACGTGTTGGTTTTCGCTTCAGTGCTGTAGCTGTTGTCCCGACATTTTTGTTTTATCCCCACCCCAGTGGCTAGATTCTTGATTAAATAGCTGTCATAGCTGTCGCTTTCCTCATCCTCAGATGAGGTGAGGAGAGAAGGATCTTCTGACCAAAATGCGGAGTCAGGGAAATATGCCATCTTTATTTATTTACAACGATAACTGATGACACGAAAACAAACAAAACACTTTCAACAAACTACAAAATAAGAAAACGACGTACACGCAACCTGAACATAAACTTACATGGACAAACGTAAACTCACGAACAGGAACGGACATCGAAACGAACGAACAGCCAAACAGCTCCAAAAGTGAATACATCTAACATAACGAAGACATCACAGGAGACAATCACCCACAAACACACAGTGATAATGCCCTACCTAAATATGACTCTTGATTAGAGGAAAATGCAAACCACCTGCCTCTAATCAAGAGCCATACCAGGCAAACCGAAACCAACATAGAAACAGGTAACATAGACTGCCCACCCAAAACACATGCCCTGACCAAAAACACATAAAAACTAACATAAATAGGTCAGGACTGTTACAGTACCCCCCCCCCAAGGTGCGAACGCCGGGCGCACCAGCACAAAGTCCAGGGGAGGGTCCGGGTGGGCAGTTGACCACGGTGGTGGTTCCGGTTCCGGACGCTGTCCCCATACCACCATAGTCACTCCCCTCTTCTGTCTACCCCTACCACTGACCACCCAAACATTACCTTCCCCTAAATAATCAGCTAGCACCGGAACAAGGGGCAGCACCGGGACAAGGGGTAGCACCGGGACAAGGGGCAGCACAAAAACAAGGGGCAGCACCAGGATAAGGACCATCACTGGAATAAGGGGCAGCACCGGGACAAGGGGCAGCACCGGGACAAGGGGCAGCACCGGGACAAGGGGCAGCACCGGGACAAGGGGCAGCACCGGGACAAGGGGCAGCACCGGGACAAGGGGCAGCACCGGGACAAGGGGCAGCACCGGGACAAGGGGCAGCACCGGGACAAGGGGCAGCACCGGGACAAGGGGCAGCACCGGGACAAGGGGCAGCACCGGGACAAGGGGCAACACCGGGACAAGGGGCAGATCCCGGCTGAAGGACTCTGGCAGGTCCTGTTTGGACGGCTCTGGCAGGTCCATGCTGGCTGACGGCTCTCGACGCTCATGGCAGACTGACGGCTCTCTACGCTCATGGCAGGCTGACGGCTCTCGACGCTCATGGCAGGCTGACGGCTCTCGACGCTCATGGCAGGCTGACGGCTCTCGACGCTCATGGCAGGCTGACGGCTCTCGACGCTCATGGCAGGCTGACGGCTCTCGACGCTCATGGCAGGCTGACGGCTCACGACGCTCATGGCGCTCTGACGGCTCTGGCTGCTCATGGCTCTCTGACGGCTCTGGCTGCTCATGGCTCACTGACGGCTCTGGCTGCTCATGGCTCTTTGACGGCTCTGGCTGCTCATGGCTAGCTGACGGATCTGGCTGCTCATGGCTAGCTGACGGATCTGGCTGCTCATGGCTAGCTGACGGATCTGGCTGCTCATGGCTAGCTGACGGATCTGGCTGCTCATGGCTGGTTGGCGGCTCTGGCAGATCCTGTCTGGTTGGCGGCTCTGGCAGATCCTGTCTGGTTAGCGGCTCTGGCAGATCCTGTCTGGTTGGCGGCTCTGGCAGATCCTGTCTGGTTGGCGGCTCTGGCAGATCCTGTCTGGTTGGCGGCTCTGGCAGATCCTGTCTGGTTGGCGGCTCTGGCAGATCCTGTCTGGTTGGCGGCTCTGGCAGATCCTGTCTGGCTGACGGCTCTAGCGGCTCCTGTCTGGCTGATGGCTCTAGCGGCTCCTGTCTGGCTGACGGCTCTGTAGGCTCATGGCAGACGGGCGGCTTTGCAGGCTCATGGCAGACGGGCGGCTTTGCAGGCTCCTGGCAGACGGATGGCTCAGATGGCGCTGGGAAGACGGATGGCTCAGATGGCGCTGGGAAGACAGATGGCTCAGATGGCGCTGGGGAGACAGATGGCTCAGATGGCGCTGGGGAGACGGATGGCTCAGATGGCGCTGGGAAGACGGATGGCTCAGATGGCGCTGGGGAGACGGATGGCTCAGATGGCGCTGGGGAGACGGATGGCTCTGGCCGGATATGGCGCACTGTAGACCTGGTGCGTGGTGCCGGAACTGGAGGCACCGTGCTAATGATAAGCACCTTCCTACTAGTGCGGGGAGCAGAGACAGGGCACACTGAACTCTCAAAGCGTACTCTATACCTGGTGCGTGGTACCGGCACTGGTGGCACCTGGCTGAGGGCACGCACCTCAGGACTAGTACGGGGAGAAGTGACAGTGTGTACAGGACTTGGGAGACGCACAGGTGGCTTAGTGCGTGGGGCCGGAACTGGAGGCACCGAACTGGATACACGCACTATAAGGAGAGTGCGTGGAGGAGGAACAGGGCTCTGGAAATGCACTGGTAGCCTAGTGCGTAATATAGGCACTGTAGGTACTAGGCTGGGGCGGGGAGGTGGCGCCGGAAATACCGGACCGTGCAGGCGTACTGGCTCTCTTGAGCATTGAGCCTGCCCAACCTTACCTGGTTGAATGCTCCCGGTCGCCCTGCCAGTGCGGCGAGGTGGAATAGCCCGCACTGGGCTATGCAGGCGAACCGGGGAAACCATGCGTAAGGCAGGTGCCATGTATGCCGGCCCGAGGAGACGCACTGGAGACCAGACGCGTTGAGCCGGCCTCATGACACCTGGCTCAATGCCCAATCTAGCCCTACCAGTGCGGGGAGGTGGAATAACCCGCACTGGGCTATGCACACGTACAGGAGACACCGTGCGCTCTACTGCGTAACACGGTGTCTGCCCGTACTCCCGCTCTCCACGGTTAGCCTGGGAAGTGGGCGCAGGTCTCCTACCTGCCCTTGGCCCACAACCCCTTAGCCCCCCCCCAAGAAATTTTTGGGAGTTACTCACGGGCTTTTCGGGCTTCCGTGCAAGACGTGTCCCCTCATAATTCCGGTTACGAGCTTGAATCTCCGGCTTCCATCCACGTCTCCTAGCTGCCTCCTCATACCAGCGCTCCTGGGCTGTGGCTGCCTCACTCTTCTCACGAGAGCAGCGATTTCCTCCAGTTTGCGCCCAGGGTCCTCTACCAGACAGGATCTCCTCCCAAGTCCAAAAGTCCTTGTTGCTCCGTCGAGCATTTTTCCCATACCGCTTGGTCTCTGTATTTTGGTGGGTGATTCTGTCATAGCTGTCGCTTTCCTCATCCTCAGATGAGGTGAGGAGAGAAGGATCTTCTGACCAAAATGCGGAGTCAGGGAAATATGCCATCTTTATTTATTTACAACGATAACTGATGACACGAAAACAAACAAAACACTTTCAACAAACTACAAAATAAGAAAACGACGTACACGCAACCTGAACATAAACTTACATGGACAAACGTAAACTCACGAACAGGAACGGACATCGAAACGAACGAACAGCCAAACAGCTCCAAAAGTGAATACATCTAACATAACGAAGACATCACAGGAGACAATCACCCACAAACACACAGTGATAATGCCCTACCTAAATATGACTCTTGATTAGAGGAAAATGCAAACCACCTGCCTCTAATCAAGAGCCATACCAGGCAAACCGAAACCAACATAGAAACAGGTAACATAGACTGCCCACCCAAAACACATGCCCTGACCAAAAACACATAAAAACTAACATAAATAGGTCAGGACTGTTACAATAGCATACAGGTGTAAAAAGAACTGACATTGGCAAAAATGTACATACGACTTCTTGTACAACAGTTCTGTTTCAGTGGAATATAGACCAACCGGTAGCTCTATATCAGTGTCAATGGAACTCACAAAAACTCTCTGCACCTACCTAATGCAGTGTTTCTAGCTCCAGCCCAGTACCCCCAACATGAAACCTTTTTGTTGTAGTCCCAGACAAACTCCCCTAATTCAACTAACTGAGGACCTGATGATTAGTTGACAATTGAATCATGTGTGCTTATTTGGGGCTACAACAAAAATGTGTGCTGTCGGGGGGGTACTCAATGAATGGAGTTGGGAAACACTGGCCTAAGGATGCAGACTAGCGAACTGGGACCATTTGTGCAAAATATACGCATGTATTTCCAATGTCTTGCTGACTGTGGCTGAAAACAGCTTTTGCATGACAGGACAGAGAACAACTACAAACCGTTATCTGAGGCCTGATAATTCCAAGCTTGCCCTACGGCACTGGTCCATTATCGTTGTTTTACAACTCTAATTCTGAACCTCGTTGTGAACACTAAGCTAGAAAACATTGTATCAAGGGACAGGAGACGTGGCACCCATCTCCGCCTCCTCTCCTGCCTTGAGGACCCATTGAGCCGGACCAACGGCAGTCGGGCATGACGCACAACGGCTGTACAGCTCAGCAGCGCAGCCTCTGCGACGTGTCAGCAGCCTCTAACAACGTGCTGAGTCAACCAGGTGCGTCTCTCTCGCAATGTCGCCCACTCAATTAGAGAAATGTAACGCATTTCCAGGAGAACAAAGTCCCATCTAGTCCTGGTTGTCTTCAGAGCAGCAGAACTTGATAGTTGGAAGACAAAAAGGAAAGAGGAGTGGGTGGGAGGCGGGAATGTTGGGAACGGCATTATGTTATGCTCTTTGATGGTGAATTCTATTGGAGGAGAACGAAGTTATCTTCCTGTGTGATGCAATGTATTTTTTACCTATTTTATCCTCTGCCCTCGGAGCGACTACACGCGAAGTATGTAGCGTGTTTTGATTACTTCTCATTCAACCCTAACAGTAGGGAAGATCTGAAGGTATAGTACACTGCGAGAGAGTGTACACTACCAGTTGCGGTTGAAAAAAAGAGTTTGCTATAAGTCACCTCAGTTCCTTAAGTGATAGAAATAGCATTTAAATCCGGAAACGTTTTGGGTGACATTTGGAAAACGTCTTGATGGTGCCGTGTTTAAAAAAAACGCTGCTTTTTACGACCGCGGAAGAATGAATTATTCCTGTTCGCCAGCTGTGCGTGATGAAAACCCAAAACACCCTCTCTGACTTTCACAATCCCCCAATACCCCACCAGGACGAAAACATATCCTTTTTTTTTACCACTTTTCCTCTCCTCTCTCATCCCCTCATTCCTCCATCTGCGGTAGGCTTTTACTCAGGGTATCAGCTGACTCTAAAAGGCTGTAAAAAGGCTGAGGAGACCAAAGCTGTCCGCTCGGATGATTCACCCAGCCCAAACATCCTATAGGGCCGATCAGAATCCGACACACTATTTGTGCTTGACCTCTGTGTGATCTAATGTTTAGAAACTGCCCACGTCACCACAATGTAAAGGTGGCAGGTAGCCTAACGGTTAAGAGCGTATGACCAGTAACCCAAAGGTTGCTGGTTCAAATCCCCGAGCTGACTAGGGGAAAAATCTGTTGATGTCCCCTTGAGCAAAGCACTTAACGCTAATTGCTCCCGTAAGTTGCTCAGGATAAGAGCGTCTACTAAAATGTTGAAGTGGATGACAGCTGACAATCTCTTTCTTGAGAAATACACAAGTTCATCTGAGCTCTGCTAGTTGGAATTGCACAGCTGAGTAAGACCCTTGAGGCCAGGGTATAAGGAGAAGTGTCAGTACGTGGCGAACCACTGAATTGGAGCATGTACACCAGGGCTATGAGACATGTAGCTTGATTAGCTAGAAAGAAAATAGCCAGAGGGAAAGATACTGGCATGTGCTACCCATCTTCGAAACTCAACATTAGGCATCAGACGACATCCTGGGCAGAATTAGCACAGTGCTCTCAGCAGCCTTCTCTCATCTTACATGGTGAGAGAGAGAGAGAGAGAGAGAGAGAGAGAGAGAGAGAGAGAGAGAGAGAGAGAGAGAGAGAGAGAGAGAGAGAGAGAGAGAGACACACAAAGCACAGCACACATGGTTGAAAGCCTGCTGCTGGGTGCTAGCTGCCCGATATCTGGGTTGTAATACTACGGCGCTGCCCTGATAAGAACCTCATTTGCTCAGTATGATTTAACTGGAACAATCGGTCGATTCTTATAAGCAGCGGTCTGCCCTGGTTGGTTTTTGACTCTATCCCAGCGGTTTACATCATTATTAGCATCTGATGGTTTTACCATTGATTCTTATGGACAGTCTGGGAGCCTTGCAAATACTACTAGAGTCTTCAGAAGAGAAGCCACAGACCATCAGCTCGATTTACTAAGTGTTTGCACCAGGTGCAAAGAACGGCAAAAATAAAAAGCTTTGAACATGTATTTATTCACACTTTATCGCTAGATCTTATTCTTTCTACCAGCCGGTAACTTTTTGTTCTGTCCTCAATGTTCAATTCCCCCTTTTTTATTTTTTATATAGGTGCTGACTTTGCTTCACACTTAGTAAATCTCTGCCATGTGTCTTTGACTGATACACTACGACAAAGCCAGGAAAACAGAACGCGTCCTTTTATCCACGCTTCTTCTCACCCCCGTCCAAATATGAAACAGAGAGCCCTTCCGTCTCTGCCAGTTTCATGACACGAGACACACATTTCCTGCACATCGATTCCGTTCTCCATTTCAATACGGCTGACCGCAGGAGACGCGGAGGAGTGTGCAGGATAGGGAACTGGGAGGTCTCAGAGCAGGAGTTCCAATCTTTTGCCTTATTTGTCATGAGGAATACGATTACATGGACAGGAGGGACCTGAATCTAGATCAGCACTCCCACTACAGGTCGCTTCATGAATACAGGCCCTGGAATTGCATCGGAGCGTCAATGCTAGGAGGTTGAAGTTTTAGGCCGTAAGAGATGGAGCTATATACATTTGAGCTAGGTACTTGAGTTGGATCCAATCTATAAATGACCGACAGTATTGAACCACATTAGGATAATATGAACATACACTGGCTGGGTAGTTCCAGCGGAATGCTTCTGGGAAAGAATGGATAAGTGAAGCTGGTCTCCAAATCGTGATCATATCATACTTAGCTTTGAAGTAAAGCTAGTTTCTCTAAAGCGGTTATCATAGCTTGTAATGGGAATCCTGTATTTCCAAAGCATTTGGTCTACACCAAGGGACTGATTATTGCTCAAGGTGGTGTCGTCACTGACTCGATTCCCGTTTGGTTCGAATACAAAATGAAAAGTGCTTTAAAAAGTCCAGTTGTGAACATCCAAGATGTTGACAGTTATTTGCCGAACAGAGCAGAAGTAAAACCACATGTTCTTTACTTTAATGAGGTCTGCTGTAGCATTGATTAACACATGTTCCTTGAGCATGAGTGTCTGAACTGACGCAGGGGTATGTATCTCGAGCGACTGCTTACTAGCAGCATGAAAGGGGAAAGGGGGATACCTAGTCAGTTGTCCAACTGTATTCAACGGAAATGTGTCTTCCGTAATTTAGCCCAACCCCTCTGAATAAGAGAGGCGGGGGGGGGGGCTACCTTAATCGACATCCATGTCTTCGGCGCCCGGGGAACAGTGGGCTAACTGCCTTGCTCAGGGGCAGAACGACAGATTTTTAACTTGTCAGCTCGGGGATTCGTTTCAGCAACCTTCCGGTTACTGGCCCGACGCTCTAACCACTAGGTTACCTGCCTCCTCTAACCACTAGGTTACCTGCCTCCTCTAACCACTAGGTTACCTGCCTCCTCTAACCACTAGGTTACCTGCCTCCTCTAACCACTAGGTTACCTGCCTCCTCTAACCACTAGGTTACCTGCCGCCCCTCGAATCCCTCCATGCGTCTCCAATCGCCGTGACGTCGTCTGAACTAGAACACGATGTGTATAATTTATGCTGAGTGGCATCGCCTGAGACAGAGAGGCAGCTCTAAATAAGGTCATCAAATAAATAAGATATGAAGACTTCTCTGGGAAAGAAAACGGATATGTTTAAGAATTCCACACTGAACCCCAATGGAAAACAAACAAGCGGAAAGCAATCATCTGCTCTAAAATCCTCTGAACACTTTATATTATAACTTACAGTAAATTGCCCAATGTTATTCTCAGTAATGTTATTCTCGGTGACGGACATTATTCTCAGTAACGGAATCGCTGTGCCTGATGAACACGATTCCACGGTTCCACAAGTTCTACGGTTCCGCCACTCCGAGCCACATAGCGGAGGTAATCTAAATAGCTTCACAGTTTGTTGACAGGGTGTAATGCGGCTGTCATGCCTTGTTTTTGTTGCTCCGCCATGATGCAATTACAGATGTTTCGGTTGCAGCGTTATCCCGAGGAAGCCGACAGTGAGCTCTTTACGTTCCCTATGGTCTAATTACCTAGCCATGGTAGGCATACTGTGCCTATGAAAAGATGCCAGGCTAAAGAACTTAACAGTCTCTGGAGGGGGATTGGAGAGTTTAAGGGGACAGACGCTTCAACTGTTTGAAGCTTGCGGAGATGATCAATCATCACTAAGAGTAGATATAGTATTGTAGATGTAGATTGAGCTCAGTTATAGCCTCAGCCACCAAGTGGCACTGTATACCGCCTTATGTCTTGTGTCTTGAGAAGGGCGGTTTGAAAGTGAGTGTTAGTTACAATGCTGACTGTTACCATGCTTGCGTTCCCCACCAATATGGACACGTAACAGTTAAATGTGTTTGAATTCCCATATCGGTTTATGTGTGTATAATAGTTTTGGCGGTTGCAGGAATGAAGACTAAATCACTTTTTTTTTTACTACTACACCTCAACTACACCTGAAAGGAATGTGTTATTTCTCCTGAAGTGAGCCAGCAGTCACATCGAATCAACTCCTACCATCCACGCGAAGGTTCCTGGAGAACTCAAACTGAGTGTGTCACTATTTCACAGACAGGAGGTTATATCTATTCAGTTACCACAGTTACTAGTACCATGCTCTATCACCAGCCACCGACCGTTATATGAAGGTCTAACAATATCAGGACAACCGATGAATCCGTATCAGCCTGCGCGGTGACCTCCTTACATAAGATGAACCGTCACGCACCACCGGTCGCCCAGACTTCCGATCCATCAATAATACAACTGTGAGCTCCATCCATCCGCCGGCTGGGTCGTCTAGCTCGGCTCCATCGCTGTGGTTACAGTGGTGTTGGTAGGGGAACAGGGAGTGATAGTGCTGGGGGGGGTGGTGATGGGATGAGGAGCGTCCACAGCGGTTGGAGGATGTCAGGTTCATTTCTCTTTATGGATGTGACAGTTTCTCCACAGCCCTGACTGGAAGCAGGGGACACTGGGTAATGTCGGCTTGCTCCAGAGCCAGACGGAGATTGAAACTAACAGGTGTCCTCCTCCAAACCATGGGAGACGAGGAGACGAGTCACAGATAAGACACTTAAAATCTGGAGTGTCTCGTTAAAACTAAGCACGAACTAAAAGGCAAGGTGCACTAGACCTGCATGAAACTTTACAATAACACTTTCCTATTCCAAAGTTAGCAACAGCTCAATGACAAGGACAGAATACCGAACAATCGCCCCCAAAAAAAACATGTATTAACAACAGCATTTCTTTGGATTTCTGTAATGTTCCGAGTTTGCAAATAGGCTAACAGTCTAAGCCAGAGAAATGGTTATCCCTTTTGTATTTAAACACAATACCTGTACACAATGTTTCTGCATGACTACTTCGGCACATTGTAAACAGGGCAAAAAGAAAACCCGAGACCTGTTGATCATGCTGAATGAGTGTAGCCAGGGTGAGACAGAAGAACCAGGGGATTGAGTATGCTCCGTAATGAGACTGAGTAGAGCGGAGTGGTCCTGGTGCTGGTGGGAGGGTAGAGCCTGTTCTTGGACACAAAGCAGAAGAGGAGAGGAGAGGGGGAACAGAGGCGGCCTGGCCTGTCTAAGAGACCAAGCACAGGCAGATCAAATGTGATTCTCTCTGGAGCTTAGTGTCTCCCTGTGCCTGGACGACACTACGGCTGGTACAGAACCAGAGAGATACGACGGGGCTAATTTACAGTAGTACTGCCTGATGGCAGCTCTGGCTTCAAAGCACTGCCTCGTCAAAGCGGCAGGAGAGGATACGGTCACACTTATGACGGTGTGTGTGTGTGTCGGTGGGTGGTTGTTTGTTCGAATGAGAAGGTCTGACTATGTGTGCTTGTCCAAGATACATCACAGCATTAACTATGACTGTTCAAACTTTTCTTTGTGTATATAGTGTCCTCTATGAGAGTGCGTGACAGGCGCTGTAACAACAGGGTATACAGTCTGTGGCGGTCATCCACTTGATCCGAAGTGCTATATCTCTTGATTTATATATTCACGCCACTGAAGTGTGACGTGGTTGCCGTTAGCGCCAGTTTTGACTGCCAAACACTGTATGTAATCTACCCTCTAACTGTTGAGTGGGATCACTCACTCCCCATACACATTGAAACAGGCAACTTAACACACCGCTGGGGCTGCACGCCTCAGATAACAACCATTCAATCCCCTTAAAAGGCGTCCACTTCCACCCCCAAAAATGGCAAAGTGATCACTCTCAATAAACGCCATTTTCACAGCTCTTCAAAGAGAGTTGCAAACTGTGCCGCCACAATTACCACCTAAAACGACAGACAACGAGTAGGTTTCATCTGGCTGGTGGTTTATGCTATAACGTTTTGAAAGCTCTTGAAATGGATCCATCAAAACATACACATAACACAGCTATAGTTCTATTGTCATATTATACAGTTCTATTGTCATATTATACAGTCATAGATGACAAGAGCTGCGTTTTGCTTTTGCAACAAAAGCATTTAGCTGCACCTGGTTTAACATCTGCTAATCTGTGAACGGGACAAATAAACTTCGATTTTTGAATTCTTGGATGAGAAGAGCTGCATTGTCTTGGTCTGAGTGGGTGGGAACTCAGACAACGGCGCACCTGTCTGCTCGCATGGTGCAGGAAGCCATTAACAGTTGTCTTCCCCTAGCTATGAGAGTTGTGTGGACAGGCACAGATGGGGAGGAGAGAATGAGAACAAGAGGTGACGGAGAGTTTTTAACACACCGAAAGCATGCGCTCCTGTAAACTGCCATAGACACAGTAGGAGAACATCTGCGTGAACAGCTAACGGCCGGCGCGATTCCACAAAAAGACAAGAAAGGGAAGACACGGGTCATTTATGGCTCTATTACCCACGGTGTGGAACTGAAGTCTAAAAACACCAGACCTGATGTTAAACATTTACATGCACAGAATGCCTAGTGAAAATAATTACAACGGGTTCACTGCAGGTTGGAGACACGAGCATGCTGCAATCGGTTCCTTTTCCCTATCAGTGCAGCATCAGAACTTTGTATTTGACAGACCCCGTGACCTTGCTGCTTAGAGTGTTACATTAAGGTGTGTGCTCCATATCTGAATCTGATGACCATACTCTGTAACCCACTACTGGTTTTCTTTTCCAATAGCAGCCTGTCGTCTGCAGAGGTGACATGTGTTTTATCTCCACATTCTATATTACTAATAGAGACACCTGAAGGGCATTTGGGTGACATCTCGTTTGACATGCACCTGCTTTAGAGTCATGATGACATTAATAGCACATTCATAGCTCAATAATCTGTCTTCTTCACACAAAGGTAATCCGTAACAACAGACATGACTGTTGCTTAACTTCTTTGGGCTGCAGGGGCAGTATTGAGTAGCCTGGATAAAAGGTGCCCATTTCAAACGGCCTCGTACTCAATTCTTGCTCGTACAATATGCATATTATTATTACTATTGGATAGAAAACACTCTCTAGTTTCTAAAACCGTTTGAATTATATCTGTGAGTAAAACAGAACTCATTTTGCAGCAAACTTCCTGACAGGAAGTGGAAAATCTGAAATCGATGCTCTGTTCTAGGGCCTGCCTATAAATGTGCTTGATATGTATTAGTATACATGCACTTCATACGCCTTCCACTAGATGTCAATAGGGAGTAAGAGAAGAAATGGAGTGTATAACTTGATCTGAGGTCGAATAAGAGCTCTTGGCATGACGTGTCACCAATTTCCTGTTTTCAGGAAGGCGCGAGAAGTACCCGGGGATTGCCTTCTGAAAAGTTGTCGTTATAGACGGCTACTATCTCCGGCTTTGATTTTATTTGATAAATGTGACAATATCATCGTAAAGTATGTTTTTTCAATATAGTTTTTATTAGATTATTGAAATTTTTTCGGGACGTTAGGCGTGTTGCGTTGTCTGCGTTTGTTCACGAAGGAGAGCTTCTCGCCACTTTGCTAGCTTTCTGTGCTAATTGACTGGAGAAGAGGACATTCTAAAACGAAACAACGATTGTTCCCGACAAAGGACCCCTTGTACAACATTCTGATGGAAGATCATCAAAAGTAGGACCCATTTATGATGCTATTTCATATATCTGTCGGAACATGTTTACTAATAGTTTGCGCCCAGATTTTGGGCACTCTCTCGCTATAATGTAAGCTGGATGTCGTAATTAAGTAATTTTTTAGAATTCTAACGCGGCGATTGCATTAAGAACTAGTGTATCTATCATTTCCTATACAACATGTATTTTTTTGTAACGTTTATGAATAGTTATTTGGTCAGAATAGGTGAGTGTCATAAAAATATCCGGACATTCTGGGAAAAAGATGCTATGTTAACACAATGTATAACCCCTGATTTCAGCTCTAAATATGCACATTTTCGAACAAAACATAAGTGTATGTATAACCTGATGTTATAGGACTGTCATCTGATGAAGCTTATCAAGGTTAGTCAAAAATTATATATCTTTTGCTGGTTTGTTACGATCGCTAACTTTTGCTGCTGGTAAATGGCTTGTGTTTCTGGCTATTGTGGTAAGCTAATATAATGCTATATTGTGTTTTCGCTGTAAAACACTTAAGAAATCGAAAATATTGTCTGGATTCACAAGATGTTTGTCTTTCATTTGCTGTACACCATGTCTTTTTCAGAAATGTTTTATGATGAGTATTTAGGTATTTCACGTTGGTGTCTGTAATTACTCTGTCTGCTTCGGTGCTATTTGTGACGGTAGCTGTGATGGTAGCTGCAATATAAAACTGATTTATACCTCAAATATGCACATTTTTCGAACAAAACATAGATTTATTATATAACATGTTATAAGACTGTCATCTGATGAAGTTGTTTCTTGGTTAGTTTGGTTGGTTCTTGGTTAGTTAGGTTGATTTTGTGCATGCTACCTGTGCTGTGAAAAATGTCTGTCCTTTTTTTGTATTTGGTGGTGAGCTAACATAAATATACGTGGTGTTTTCGCTGTAAAACATTTAAAAAATCGGACATGTTGGCTGGATTCACAAGATGTTTATCTTTCATTTGCTGTATTGGACTTGTTAATGTGTGAAAGTTAAATATTTCAAAAAAATATCTTTTGAATTTCGCGCCCTGCAATTGGACGGGCAGTTGTCATAAGTGTACCGGCACCGCCCTGCAGCCATAACAGGTTAACAACCCTATAACAATTCAAATGATCAAACAATGGTCTCCGTTTCAGTTGGATGCACATCCCTACAGGTTAAAATACCTTCCCACGAGCACAAACACATCTCGAAGCATTTCCTTGAAGCAATTAGTGATAACCTCAACCTTTCTTGTCAGTCAAACTCCCTTTAACTAATGGTTGTTGCCAAGGAAGTGTCATGTTGCCAAGCATCTATAACTACAACAGCTCTGGGTTCTTTCACACTGTATGAAGTCATCACCCTCCAGACACAAATTAACATGTTCCACACAATGATCTATGGGAGTGATGGCTCCTCCCGGCTGGGATCCTCCTCACTCCATTACTTCCTGTGAGTGTTCCTCAGAGACAAAGCCGCCATATGTGAGAAGCATGCATCCCTCCTCCGATTGGCCTTACTAGTTTCCTGGTTTCCAGAGCACACACTGTTGCTATGGTTTCTGCTCAGGCTGCGCCAGCTCCATCTGTCTTCGATGTCGGCTGGGTAAAACGCAGCGATTCCACTCCGTTTTCTCAACGGGGAGGCCATCCATCCTGCCACTCTGTCACCGAGGCCGACACAGATCAACATAACTCCCAGCTCTCTAGAGACGATACAGAAGTCAACAATACATACCGTTTCTATAGGTGAATACCTTCCGTCAATATGCAATGCAGAGAAAAAAATGACAAAAGAAAATATACAACGAATTTGTTGCCTGAAGAAATAGCTAGGCGTAGTAAGCATCAGTTGTTACATAAATAACAAAATAAAGTATACACACACACTGAACAACTTGGATAGGCCTCATGTGCTCTATAATTTATACTGTACTGCAGGGTGACTACTGAGGCGATGCTACACCAGTGCCTTGCTTGAGATCACAGAATTGTAACTTTGACACCTGGGGTTTGAGCTGGCCAACCCGTGGTCAGTAGCCAATGGCCAATGCCTGGCATTAATTTGAAGTTGCACTACACTATTTAATACATATCTGACCCCTTTTTCACTCAGTACACAGTAGATCGCCAAGGTTACCACTGGACTGGAGGCCCGAGCAGCTCCGCAACCCTATCGTTTCACATGAATGCATAAAACTTGGCCAAAGTACAATTCTAGCTCATTCGCACTGTGCCACTCGGAGATATGTCATATAAAGGGGAAAGGCTGGAGGGGAATGGAAAAGAGAGGGTTTACTTATTCATTCGCTCCCTCTATTTTCCTGCCTGTGTGTTTTTTTTCACTCAGAGATCTCTGTGGAGTGGCTGTGGGACTGTGAGGTTGAGTAGTGTTAGCTTTAACATTAGTGTAAGGTAGCTAACATGGTATGTGGCAGAGTGGTGTTAGCATATGCTAGCTAGCTAACACGCTATTGGGCTGGCGCATGGTAGCTAATATAGTGTGACGCTAAGCAGTGTTAGCTGCTGGTGAGCAATGCTGTCTGATACTACCAGAACCCCACTGTGAAGCCCTGGGTCAACTAAGGGATGCCTGTCTCTCCATACAAATGTCACTGCTCATGGGTATTGCATCGAGCCTGGCCTTTGATGCTAATTAAATGTTACTGCTAGCCTAGCGTTTAGATAAAGAGGCACACAGGAGGGGAGAATGGGGGAGTGGAAGAGAGCAAAGGCACCCACGTCATTTAGGGAGAGGGTGGTCTCTCTGAACTCTCTCATCCACTCTTATGTGTGAGATCAATATCCTTTTCAAACAGAACACATTTGTCAGCATTGTCAGAGTAAATATCAACCATAACAGCGCTTTTCTCCATTGGAGCGGTTGTTTAATCAGTTGGTGTCCCTCCAGCATTAGCCTGATGTTACAAAGAAGCTACCCAATGTCAGGTGCACAGATGCTGGCTCACAACATCAAAGATAACATGCTAGCATTAGCATAAGGCCTCTGGCATTAGACCGATGCCACAAAGTAGCTAACCAAAGTCAGGCGGGCAGATGTTGGTCACAACATCAAAGCTAACGTTCTAGGCCTGCGCAGGCTAATAAAAGGAGAGTCTTTGTGACGTGTTCTAAAGAGGTGTTCTATGTTGTGTCTGGGTTTAGGGCAGAGAGGGCAGCGAGGGCAGTTTGTTCTCTGAGGCATTCTCTGACCCTGACAGCTAACGCTTCAGCTGAGGCCCAGTAGGACCGGACTGACAGTTGTCTGTCGTGTCGGAGGTTCTCCAACTGATATGCTCCACACTGACAGGTCAGACGAAAACATGGGCTACTCTCCAGCAGAGGTCCACACTGAAACAAGGTCAGGGTGTAACGGGGGGGGGGGTTTGGGTCGGTTACTCGGGCCTATTCGAATAAAATCATTATAACAAGGACAGAGAAGTATATCTTGATTAACTGTCATGCATATCATAACGTACTTCACTCGCACACAAAACAAGGTCCGAACGAACACATCTGCCTTCATGATCACACTGCCCCCTTTGAAAGTCACCTACTTTACCGCCATTAACAACAAAACATGCAGGAATGCCCAGGCTTAGAGGGTGCCATTAGCACTTGTCCTGTTATTCACAGAAAGAAGTCAAGCTTTGTCAGGACAATTCCTGGCGCTGTTGCCTCTGTCTTCCTGAATAAGGCTGCTGTCCCCTGTCCTGCACGCGGTGCAGGCTGTGGTCACCTTGCATTAGTTGCATCCCGCTGCTGGTACAGCACGCCCACGGTGACAACAGCAGAGCCAAGATGCCTCCCACACTGGCATTCAATCAATCCAGCCAAAGCCATGTTTATGCAATATCTGTTAGTACATAAGTTCTGCAGGGGCCCATGTTTCTACTCCATGTCTGAAAGCATCTGCCAGGAGAGTCAGTCTGCGTGTGTGTGTGTGCGTGGCCACAGTTTGGCAGCTCCCTTGTGTACCCAGCCTGTGGTGACAGACGTGCCACAATGAGACTACCTGCCCAGCAGCTGAATCTCACTTTACTATAGTCTGCACTCTCCTATATCTCCTGTCCTTCTTTACTCTCCCCTCTCCTGTCCTCCCTTACTCTCTCCTCCCTTACTCTCCTCTCATATTCTCCTCTCTTCTCCCTTTCCTCTCCCTTATTTCAGCACAGTTCTCTTAGTGCTAGTGCAAATCTGCCATTGATCCAAAGATTCCAATTAGCACACACAGATAGGAAACGACTTAGCTGGTTCCTCAAACTAAAAAGTAAAAAAAAAAAAAGAGAGAGTATGATTAGCCGTTTGGGGTAAACGGAGTGGACTAAAAAAGTTGTTGCTTTCACAATAACAACGATGTGCAGCAATTAGAGTGGCCCTTATTGTGTGGCAGCCAGACCAGCACTGTACCTGGGTATATAACTTTCCAATTAAACTTTAATACTCCACTAGCCACTTTGTCTCTCGCTCGTGTGAACACACATGCTCGGGCCCGCGCACGCACACACACACTCAATATGCAACTGCCGTGCATTTGACAAACTGCCATCCCTAAATGTGTGGGTGTGCTCGAGCATGACGTTCTTATTTCCATACATCTCATGCTGAAACTAGGGGATACACCTTGGGAATTATCAGTGCGCTTTTGACCTTTAACTACCCAGGAAGAAAGGGCAAACTACGGGGTCAAAAAGAGGCCACTGTGCAGCGACACACCTGAAAGAGGGAAACTTGGGCCGACATGAAAGCGCTTTCTCCCCAGGGCGTCCGTCACACACCGCGACCCACTCCAACCTCCACGCCAGAGCACAGAAGACAGACCAGACCGCGGTGCTCCGGCGAGGAGCCAAACCTGGCTGAGAGAGAAAGGAGCCCCATGGGTGGTGGTGGCACGGTGCCGAGTCACGCTTAGTCGCCGCCGCCATGGAGTCTCAGCTAGCACCCGGCTTTGATGCAGCAGTCTCTGTCCTCCTGTCCCCCACTGAGCTACGTACGAGGACAGGTTAACTCGATCAACGCAATCAAGCTCAGAACGTTGAGAAGAAACGATTACCCTAAAAGGGTTTCATTAAGGCTTCATTATAGCATATGCCTTCAAAACACAAGGCTCTGATTGGCTCTGATTGATATCACTAGGGGCGGAGTGGTTTTTCCAGTCAAAGTACTTATGCTGCCAAGAAAACAAAATCTATTTGGGGCGAGAAAGGAAGAGAAAGGGTGACCTTACAGAAGGATGTATCGAAACTGAAGGAAAGGGGCAGCATGTCCCTTATTTTAGGTCGTGATGGGGTTCATTCTGGTGCACAATCGGCCTCTCTACCTCCCAAAGCTGTTAGGTTGATGGGAGAGGGATCGGAGGAGAGTAAGGAGAATGAGCGTGGCGGTTGGGGGAGAAATTGGCCGCAGAGAACTGAGGTGCATTGGATTCGCTTAGTGGAGCTGATGAGAGTGTAAGTGGACGAGGGATGAAACAACGCTCATTCTCCACCAGAGGCCCCAAATGTAATTACAGGCTAACAAACCACGGTGCCCGAGGATGCCCTCCAAACCCCCCCTACCTCTTTTAAGTCAGTCCGTGCCTTGTATTTGTACTTGCCGTATAATCAGACATTTGCACTACACAAATCTATCTAGATTACACAACACATTATCCGGGAGTTCGGTCTCCGGGAGTTCCAATCATTTAGCTGTTCCAGGAGCATCTTCTACTGTTGTGTTAGAGGGGGGAGTCTGTTAACCCAGAGTAGAGGAAGTGTGTTTAAATCACTATTTCTAATATGCCGAGTGATTCATTGGAACTATGTTGTAATAGTAACTTATTTATTTTGATTGTTTATTAATGAAATGTGATAAATGTTACTTTGATGATCATTGAAAAACCCCTACCTGGTTGGTTTAGTCCGGCGAGGGCAGAATGAGCCACATTATAGAAACAGTGACGGCCACTACCAATCCTTGTTGGCGGTAGGTGGTAGGCCATGACCGCCATGATTGAAATCTGTGTATAGTCCCATGTGTCATGCGTCCCGTGTGACCCAGTTGGTATAGAGCATGGCACTTGCAACGCCAGGGTTGTGGGTTTGATTCCCACAGGGGACCCGTACGAAAAAATATATAAAAATGTATGCACTCTACTGCAAGTCACTCTCAATAAGGGCGTCAGCTAAATGACAAAAATGCAGATGTCTTGTTCATAAATGTCCTTTTGCACAAAGTTCTTTGGCACATGTAAATAAACCCAGTTCAGAGGTTAAAATGGTAGTTATGTCTCCCGCCTCCTCTCTGAATAGCTCCACCACAAGGGTGGCCTCCGTTACACAGCCTGTCACTTTAGAGGCAGACTGGGTTATTGGGTTGGGTAGCATGTCCTTCATATGTTTGTGTTAGCGACCTGTGCTAGCCCTGTGAGAAATTCCATTGGAATTCATATAGCCTGCTAGCTTGCTAAACATCAGATGTGTTCATATATATCAGCACTTTGTAACAGCTCAAGAATTCCCAGGAGACCTCTGTCTAAACAACTAGCTTTCAAAAGCCTAAAATACAGATTATTTCAAGGATATAAAAACAACAAGAGCAAATACAAACTGAAAGAGCTGCGGGTAGAATAATCATACTTCGACTTTGGTCATTTTCGATGTTCTTTTAAATGTCACCGACAGGAGAGAGGAAAGGTGGCCAAAGGCGAAAACGTGTCCCAGTGAATCATCGGTAGGCGCGCTAGACATATGTCGTCTTGTCCAAAGCATTGTGGGAAAAATCTAAACAAATATGCCACAGTTCTCTTCCTTCATCTCCAATCCCTCTCTCTCTCCCTCTTTCCAAGTTGCCATGGATACAGGTAGTCAGACAATGTGCTTCAGAACAGAGAGCTTGACCACTGGGATCACTTTGGCTTAAAATGTTAACCCTGCCATGAGCATGAACTGAATCATCCATTTCTAGGATGTAAAATACAATGGGGACTAACACAGGCCATTATGATCATTGCCTGTGAAGATATGCGTTTTCTATAATAATCGTGACAATGTGAAGTTACCATCACAATGACTATTCCCACAATCACTTTGAATACTGCAACCACATAACTAATACACCTGTTGTGGATAGAATCAGTGAAAGCCATTCAAATCATTGCTCGCTATCCCATCATGTAAGTCAAGGATTATTTTCCAATTTCCACCATCTCAGTGATGGAGCGTTCTTCAGGCTATTCGCTAAAGTAAATGTCACTGCAAGAAGGACCACGAACCTATCCACAATCTTCACAAATCCCCTCCTCGCAGGCAATAAAGCCTTGCCATTTAAACACTAGTTGATTGACATCTGCCAAATCCCTAGCTAGCACACGCCAGACCAAGCCTGTGAGGCACTTTGTGATGAGCCTGTAAGGCACTTTGTGTTTTCGTGTGTGATTGTGTGTGGGTGAGTGTGATTGTGTGCCTGTCTGTGTGTGCGTGTGAGAGGTGTGAGTGTGTGCATCTGTGCTTCCATCTGTCCATGTGTCGGTATGTGTGCATCTGTGCTATGCGTGTGCATGTGTGCTGCCTACACGGCTGTGTGTGTCTGCTAGTCAGCGCTTCTGCAACTCATCCATCACCTTGGTGAGGAGGGGGGGGGGTGAGGGGTCGTGATGGCAGCGCATCACGGCTGAGCGGGCCCAATCAGCAGAGCCCTCTGTCTCTAATGGAGTGATAGATCGGCCGGTCTGCCCCTTGTTAAACAGCCCCGCTCCAGCTGGTGCCCAAAGTCAGGGGCATCCTGCCCACCCTGTCCGCCGGGCCACTGTCTGCAGCGCAGCAGAGAGGGAGCAGAGTGGGGAGAGGGAGGAGGGTAAGAAAGGAGTCGGCTGGCAGTGCCAAAGAGATAGATGGGACACAAATTATTGATTTCTTACTTTCCTAGAACTCTGCTTGTGGGGAATGTGGTTCCTTTTTGAGCTTAAGTGAGCGAGAGAGCGAGAGAGAGAGAGAGAGAGAGTGTGTGCGTGCACCCCCGTGTGTGCGCGTCTGCATGCTCACACCTTCACACATTGCAGTGCCATTCATTTGTACCACATTTGTACACACTAAATATGACATCTACCACCTGGCTTCTGTCATTCGATGATAAAACAGCTTCCTGTTAGGGTGGCAGCTGGCCCAGTTTCTAGAAAACCAAATCCATCCATGCTAGCTGTCAGTAGAGTATTACTGAACTGTACACACATCTCCACCTCGGAACTAGCCCGGAATGACACGCTGTAGCCTAAGCCGCCACGCATATTAAACAAAATATCAACCCTCTTTGGTGCAGTAATCCTATTTTTAACAAAACCACAATGATACATTCCCTATCCGGGCCTCTAGGGGAATCGAAGGAAAACATCCCTTTTGTGAAGTCAGCAATTACTATAGCTGTCCTTGACCAAGGATGCATCACCAAATGGCAGACTTTTCCCTACATAGTGCACTACTTTAGACCTAAAGTATATGGAGGGGATAGGGTGACATTTGAGACGCAGGCCCAAGTTTTTTTATGTGGACTGAGGGAGAAGGAGAAACGGCCAGTGAATAAAACTGTACAGTACATGCAAAACCGAAGACTACGCTGAACACTAAACAAATCAATATCAGTCTGTTGGGGACATGTACTCTACAGTGTTTGGGAAAAGCATGCGAATAGCCTGACAATAAACTAGTATTCATTAGTGTATCACTTACTGTGGTGAAAATCACTTAGGAAATGTATTTTTCCAGGAGAGTAATTTGCTTCGAACATCTCTGCCTCCAGCTGTGTCAGGCTGCCTCCCGTGGTGTTCTTGTGTTGGCTGCCTTGAGTTTTCCAACCGTACCAACCAGAACGACAATATTACCCCACAAACGCACGTGAAAAATGAGGAGGCTTCAAGGGAAACCATCAATCAATAATGGACTGTGATTTAAGCCTGTCAATCACACTGGCTGGGAGCTACTTGCAGTATAATGGGGAGGCTTTAGCAGCCCTCCTAGGGACGGTAATGTCATCAAGTAGATGAATTCACCACAGTACATCTACAAAACCCACTGACGGGCTGTGAGCCATCAATCAACAGAAATCGCATTAGAAGATCTCCCTTTTTCATTTAGACCACTTTGCAATCCAACTATGGCTGATCGGAGAGAACTGAGACACGCATTCCATATACACGAAGAGTTAAAAAGACGGGGGGGCGGCAACAACTCATCCACGTTCATGAGTGGGAATCAGGACGACGGGAGCATCGAAGAATCGAATGGAGCCTTTATCCGGCAGCTTCAGAGCCGCGACATAGGTTTCCATTGGCTATTTCCTTCCACCACAGTGTCCCTACTCCGGCCCCAGGTAACACGCGTGGAGAGGAAAACTAAAGGGTGTATAAGAGATGAGAGGGGAAAGAAGGAGAAGGCTTTAACTTGGGGATTAGAAGACTTTCATTAGACTGCATCCTCTCGGACGCTGTCTATGATCTTTCAGTGCTTCCAGAGTGAGAGCGGAGAGCGAGTGAGGAGGAGAGAAAGAAAGGGTGAGAGAGATGGAGAGAATGTGTATAGTTTAGTGTGAGCCCCTTGCCCATAGGGAACATAAATCAGAGAGCGTCCACAGGTCCTATGGGACTGTGCTAAATGCGCTCTCTCCCCTAACACTACGAAGCCTTTCTGCCCTAGGAAGAGAGCTTGTGAACGGACTTCTTTATCTCACAGACATCTGGGCGGGTTAAGCTTGGTCAAGCTCACAGCAGAACCAGCTGGGAGGCCAGGGAGTGAAGGGAGAGCAAGGGAACCCATGCATTTACAGTAGCTGGGGAGGACAAGAGCAGAGTAAATAAACCAAGTGAAGAAAAGGAGAAAAAATGAAGAGAGAGAGAGAGAGATGAAGAACGAGAGAGAGAGAGATGAAGAACGAGAGAGAGATGAAGAACGAGAGAGAGGGAGATGAAGAATGAGAGAGAGAGATGAAGAACGAGAGAGAGAGATGAAGAACGAGAGAGAGATGAAAAACGAGAGAGAGAGATGAAGAACGAGAGAGAGAGAGAGAGAAATGAAGAACGAGAGAGAGAGAAATGAAGAACGAGAGAGAGAGAGAGAGAGAAATGAAGAACGAGAGCGAGAGAGAGAGAGAGAGAAATGAAGAACGAGAGAGAGAGAAATGAAGAACGAGAGAGAGAGAGATGAAGAACGAGAGAGAGAGAGATGAAGAACGAGAGAGAGAGAGATGAAGAACGAGAGAGAGAGATGAAGAACGAGAGAGAGAGAGATGAAGAACGAGAGAGAGAGAGATGAAGAACGAGAGAGAGAGAGATGAAGAACGAGAGAGAGAGATGAAGAACGAGAGAGAGAGAGAGAAATGAAGAACGAGAGAGAGAGAGAGAGAGAGAGAGAGAGAGAGAGAAATGAAGAACAAGAGAGAGAGAGAAATGAAGAACGAGAGAGAGAGAGAGAGAGAGAAATGAAGAACGAGAGAGAGAGAGAGAGAAATGAAGAACGAGAGAGAGAGAGAGAAATGAAGAACGAGAGAGAGAGAGAGAGCGAGAGAGAGAGAGAGAGAGAGAGAAATGGAGAAAAAATGAAGAACGAGAGAGAGAGAGAGAGAGAGAGAGAGAAATGGAGAAAAAATGAAGAACGAGAGAGAGAGAGAGACATAAAAGGCAGAGGAGGAAAAGAACAGAAATGGCAATTTGTGGAAAAGAAAAAGGAGGAAACCGGAAGTGGGCCGTGGTCACTGGCTGCTTTAATCCAGACGCTCCTGTCAGAGTATTTCATCATATACACTATATCACCATCAGCACATAGCAAACTCTGTACTGTGGAGTGCTGAGTGAAGGACAAGGCTCCATTAACCCACGGCTCTGTCGTAAAGCAGACACAAGCAAGCCTGCATGTACAAACACATGCACACAGGCGCACACAGACACACACACACAGCTAAACAAGGGGACGCGCCAGCGTTGCAATGATACATAAAAGTCTGGCTGGGGTTATTTGCTATTTCCAAGCTTCCCGCCTCCGCTTCGTGGTCGTTCATCCTTCCGAATCATCAATGCCGGGGGGACCACTTCCAAATCTCTCCTCGTGCTGCTTGCCTGCTGCCTGCTAAAAGGCCAGGCCATTAGCTAATTGCGTTACACTAAATTAGAAGAACCAGATCAATTACAGAGTCGGCCTGTTCTAGCTTGCCTGTGTGTGTGTGTGTGTTTGTCTGTGTGTGTTGAGGGTGGGTTGGTGTGATAGTTGCTACATACACAGAAATCCAGGTGTGGAAGCCCTAGTGGGTAATCCAATAATATACCTGAGCAATATGAACCGATGCGAGTTCTCCCGCGAGTTTTGAGTGAGATAATACGTGATCACTATTCCCCGAGCTGCAAAGCTACATGCAATATTATTCATTACTCATCCGGTCATTTATTACTGCACCCAGTCCTTCTATCTGTCTGGCAATTAATGTGTTGCTTTTATGGCGCCTAATTAATAGAGCACTGCATCTCCATTACATCCTAAAATGAATATCAGAGAACGGCTTCCGCAGTGTTTCACGACTCTAACCATCGAAAGATGAATCACAGACAGTGAGATCAGATAAGAGAGAACTACTCTCCTGTCAGCAGACACGTTCTTCTTTTGATGTGGCATGGCCTTGAAATAACTCAGCTATTCAGTTGCTGCCTATTTGTTGTTCTTGTTCAATTCCGCGAAGCATTCCTTTCATGCTGATTCGTCTTTGGGACAGTGCGCTGACGTGACTAGGTGATGTGTGTGCACCTATCGCATTGTTGTGTCCACACACACACACACACACACACACACACACACACACACACACACACACACACACACACACACACACACACACACACACACACACACACACACACACACACACACACACACACACACACACACACACACACACACACACACACACACACACACACACACACACACCATAACCAATTCCATAAAACCTTGTTTGGAATAAAGAACAACGTGACCAAACTTGTCTGAATTCACAACGCCTTCTTGACAGCACAAATTGTGATGTCTGTCGTGAGGATGAAAACAAGACGCGATCAAACTTACTTCCCCTTTGCCTCTATCTGTCTTCGACTGCGAAACAAAGGGCCAGACCTACACCGCTCTACTTCTCAGACTTTTCTCAAAATCTGCACATACAGTCAATGTAAGGGATAAACAACAAGGGGTTATGAGTTCCCTGGGAATGATGCATGATGGGGAAGGTGCGCCACGACACACAGCAGAGTTATGACAAGGCAGTTTCCCACCCAGACTGAAGACATAGTAGACATATCGAGCGGCTGAAGCTCTAAATGGGAGAAAGAGTGACTAACTGTAATTAATCCATTTAGCTGTGACCACAGAGCTCCACAAGGCTCTCTGTCCGTCTGTCTGTCCGTCCGTCCGTCCGTGTGTGTGTGTGTCTGTGACCTAACATCTTAATCTCTTCAGTCACAAATAAACCACAATCTCCCCACTATGGAGAAAGCCTTTTCCCTGGAAGACATAGATCACTAGCCAAAACCACCAGGATCAATACCATACACTGTTTAAAGCTGTGGCCTTTGACCCACAAAGACTGTTATATACTGTGGCCTATAAAAATACACTTTACAATCCTTTTTCTTAATTATGAAAGCTAAGGGGCCATACTTTGAAGGGGTTTTATTGTTGTCGTAAAACTAAACAGTGCTGTACATTTGTTTCTGTTCAGAATATACAGGGTAGCCTACAGAATATACAGGGTAGCCTACAGAATACACATGGTAGCCTACAGAATACACAGGGTAGCCTACAGAATACACATGGTAGCCTACAGAATACACAGGGTAGCCTACAGAATATACAGGGTAGCCTACAGAATACACATGGTAGCCTACAAATACACAGGGTAGCCTACAGAATACACAGGGTAGCCTACAGAATACACAGGGTAGCCTACAGAATATACAGGGTAGCCTACAGAATACACATGGTAGCCTACAGAATACACAGGGTAGCCTACAGAATATACAGGGTAGCCTACAGAATATACAGGGTAGCCTACAGAATATACAGGGTAGCCTACAGAATATACAGGGTAGCCTACAGAATATACAGGGTAGCCTACAGAATATGCAGAGTAGCCTACAGAATATTTAGGGTAGCCTACAGAATATGCAGGGTAGCCTACAGAATATGCAGGGCAGCCTACAGAATATGCAGGGTAGCCTACAGAATATGCAGGGTAGCCTACAGAATATACAGGGTAGCCTACAGAATATACAGGGTAGTCTACAGAATATACAGGGTAGCCTACAGAATATGCAGGGTAGCCTACAGAATACACATGGTAACCTACAGAATACACATGGTAGCCTACAAAATATACAGGGTAGCCTACAGAATATGCAGGGTAGCCTACAGAATATACAGGGTAGCCTACAGAATATGCAGGGTAGCCTGCAGAATATACAGGGTAGCCTACAGAATATGCAGGGTAGCCTACAGAATATACAGGGTAGCCTACAGAATATACAGGGTAGCCTACAGAATATGCAGGGTAGCCTACAGAATATACAGGGTAGCCTACAGAATATACAGGGTAGCCTACAGAATATACAGGGTAGCATACAGAATACGCAGGGTAGCCTACAGAATGTGCAGGGTAGCTTACAGGCTACAGAGGCTATATTTTCCATTGCGTCAGTTTTCTTTTTTTCTACTCCCACTCAAACACGTGTTAAAGTTGCACTCAACATGAGAAATAGATTCGCTTTCTTTTCCAGCTCTCCATCATTTGCTGTAAGGTTTAAAAAAGACTTCTCTGAACAATTCTTCCTCTGAGGAAAACCCCCCCATTTCTCCTCATTAAGCACTTTAATGTATTTTTAATTGGAGGGAATACATGGGCAGCCTGAAGGAAAGATGCCAGGCTAACTGACAAACAGAGTGGAGGATTTGTAGTCGGCCCAAAAACTACTGCTCCTCTGGAAAAAGGGGACGTGACTGGTCAATCCAAGTGTGGACTCATTACTAGCCAGTAGTTCACTTCAGCTTGATGGCCTGAGTGCTCAGCTCAAAGAGCGACAGAGATAGTAGCCGTGTCCGAATACCCATACTTGCGTCTTAAATAGTAGGCCGTTTTGAGTAAGCGGAAAAAATTAAATATTTTGGATTTCTCATTGGAAAGTGTTTCTTGTTCTCTTGGCCTTCGTCAGAGCTTTTAAACGAAACACTAAAACATATTTTCATTTCTGTATGTGTCTACACCGGGGACTCGAGATGTAGCTACATTTGTTTATGTGATGCTAATCAGGCTTTTGATTTGAACAGGGCATATGGATTGTTTTAGTGGTGTCGGCTAGGCTAACTATTTAATTATTGAGTTATTTGGATCAAGCGTTTGCAGTCATTATGATCTCGTTCCCAATGATCGGTGCTTTAGTTTATTATGTTGCTGTCCAGCGGTTCTGAATTTGCGATGAACTCGACTGTCCACGTTCTTCTGTGGAATAGCTTTTTAATTTGAACATTTTAAATGTCTTGGTGTGTACTAGGCTATTTGATGGCATTTATAAATGTTACAGCACTTTGGCTTCACTAATAAATATGTTCCAAAGGAAACAAATGTTACTTTATCCATCTTTAGTCCTTTTCTATTTAATAGGACAGATGCTATATGGCAACAGTATAGGTTGAGTGTGAGAGTCTGCCTATAACCAGCCTGAGTAGGCGTATAACTCCATTCCAATTCTATTCAGAGTAAAGAGAAATTCATCAAATTGTACATGAGCTATTATCAGGCTGGTTAATACAATGCATTTCTGTTGAATAAGGACAAATCCACCTGCACTCGGCCCCACCCCACCTACTCAGCCAGTCAGGAGCCGCTACTGTGTTGCGGCCGTGGCATACTGCATACTTACTAAATAGTATGCGGAGATGAGAACATAGTATGTGGTTTAAGTATGTATTCAGACACGGCCATTGTGTGTGTGTGTGTGTGTGTGTGTGTGTGTGTGTGTGTGTGTGTGTGTGTGTGTGTGTGTGTGTGTGTGTGTGTGTGTGTGTGTGTGTGTGTGTGTGTGTGTGTGTGTGTGTGTGTGTGTGTGTGTGTGTGTGTGTGTGTGTGTGTGTGTGTGTGTGTGTGTGTGTGTGTGTGTGCATGTGCGTGAGGGGACTATTCAACTAATGATGCTTTGAAAATGGAATGCTAGGCTGTTATGTGGGCTAGGCAGAGTCAGAAGAAAAGAGCTAGAGGCCTGGATTCCTCAAAGCTCAGCATCATTAAAGGCAGCC
Source organism: Salvelinus fontinalis (assembly GCF_029448725.1). Lineage (NCBI taxonomy): Eukaryota > Metazoa > Chordata > Actinopteri > Salmoniformes > Salmonidae > Salvelinus > Salvelinus fontinalis. The sequence continues at coordinate 32,349,819 of NC_074670.1, read as the reverse complement.
TAATGATCTGAAAGATTCCATTTTGTTTGCTGGTATCAATGTTGTGACTTGTAAAAACAAGGAAACAGGATTCATCAGACTCTCTCCTCAATAGGGGTTGGGGTTCATTTGGGCATGGGTGAAAACCTGGGTTGTATTCAATAGGGCACACCGTAGCAAGAAGCAGCATAACGTTTTGCAACGGAAAACGGAAATTAGTGTTTCTTATGTCAAGTAGTCCCTCCCTGCTCCAGTCCGTTTTCCTCCATTTGGTGCCTAATGACTACAACCCTGCCCCTGCTAAATCTCACTGTCCTTTAACCCTGAGCAGTGCAAAAGCTTTTGAGACCACTAAGAACTGCAAAAATACTAATTGAAAGAGAGGGGGAAAAGGGTTGTCCAAAATAAAGGGAGTGGAGGCAAATACATGATAGGGGCTGTGAAATATCAAAGGGGAAAAGAGGAAGAGAAAAGGCCCAAAGTCCTTCTTTGTATGAATTCTCTTTCTTCTCACATCAAATTGTCCAATTAAATTCTTAGCATCAATGGCAGCACAACCTCTTTTATGCTCTTCCCCAATAGTGTGTCAGTATTGATGATTGACAGAATTATTCTGGGATGTAGAAGTGGAACGGAAAGAGGTTTATAGTATCAAGCTGAGCTATTAGTCTACACAAGATTTAGCATACATAAAATGCATGCTGTAATAATGCATGGGAACATAAAATACATACTACATTTAGTAGTTATACTACAATACAGTAAGCTTCTTGGTCCAATGCTTTCCTACTATATAATGATGTAGCTCGTAAGAAGTCCCACGAATGGGATTACATGTTTGTACATATACAAACAGTAGAAGGAAGGTTTGGAGCAGTAGAATCGAGAGCTTTCTTCTACTGCTAAGCCCATAGCCCAGATCCAGAGCACAGCAGGTTACTGTGTGATTATGATGATCCACTTTGATCTGCAGGAAATGAAATGTCTTTTTAGACTTTTAAGCTGCTGAGCGAAAAAAGACACACATGCACAGATTTTGTACACGCACACACACAAACACAGGCGCAAACGCACACACACACAGGCACACACACACGCCATCCTCCACTGTAAGAGTCTTTGTAATCTGAGAATTGTGAATTAGAGGGCTTTGTCTAAATGGATTGGGATTTACAAAGACATATTGCGAGAGGAAGAGCGGCAGGATTCCTTGATTACATTGGCAAGAGGCAGAGATCTCTCTCTCTCTTTTTTTGTTGTTGTCAATACCGTAGTAAATATGGGTTGCCACAGTAGGGTTTTATTCCCAATAGGAGCTGCTAACTCTCTGAATACAACAGGTTTGGAATGTCGAGACAGGGACAGAGTCAAGGACATTAACACACCAGCTTCAATTCGGAGGAAAAACATGAACGTCTATAGATACTGTGTCAACGTGCGAATGGAATCAGGTCAGTGCCCATCAAATACATGACAGCCGAGATTAAATGATGATTTATGTCTGACCTCTCAGAAAGCCACCAATGGAAACACTCCAGCCATCTGACATATAAATTGTAGTCTAGCCGTTGCTATGTTGCCATGGACACTACTGCTACAATCACCCACAAGTGATGGCTGAGGTCTATATCCCTGTACTAGCCATGATTGTACTATACTGTACGACAGAGACATTACCATACAGCCTATGACCCTCCCAACACACTACATTACCCTACCAGTCATGTCACTGCACAATGATGTCTCTTTCAAGCTAACGTACAGTATGAAACGATTGGTCTGATTGAGGTCAAAACTCTCTCTCTATCCTCAGCTCGCATGAGTGTGTATCCTTCGCTCTCCCCCCAGGTCTGAGTAGACAGATCCCTGTATCCACGTTCTGATGGATATAAGGAGGACTCCTTGTACCACAGCGGTTGATATTAATTTGATTGCCTCCGCCAACCTTCCCTGAAAGAAAATCACCTGGAGGATATTACACACACACACACACACACAAACACACACACACACACACGCAAGATTGAATAGGCATGCCCAGGTCAGCTCCAGGAAGGTGATATATGTTCTATGGAGTGGATGGGTGAGAGACAGCAGAGAGAAGATGAATAGCAGTGAGTGTAAGACAGATACAGTGGAGAGGGTAAACTCTGAGGGGGGGAAATGAGAAAGAGCATTGTTGAGAATGAGAGGGAGAGTGAAACAGCAGTCTGCAAGAGGAGAAACCTAATTCAACACGGGGGAATTCTCAGCTTTGTGGTGATGGTGTGTGTCTTCGGCGTGGTTTGTGTGTTTGGCATGGTGCAGCATGGTGTGTTCAGCGTGGAAGCAAAAGTAAAAAAAAATAAAAAAAAATAAGGCTTTAGCTACAGACAAATTCCATCCCCTGCACTGACACTTTCTGAAATTGTGGTAATTCATTGACACTCACAGGACTGGAGGCTGGGGGACCTATTGTCCTGTGACACCACTGATGTGGAGCCCGACTGACACAGGAAGAAACTGACACTAGGTCAGTGAACCAGGAGAGGTGGAGGAGACTCTTAATCAGCACCTGTCTACTTCAGGGGCATATGAATGCTCTTTCCCCTCGGTCCTCTCCCTTTCTATCTCTCTCTGTCTCCCTCTTGCTCTCTCTTTCCATATCTTGCTTTTAATCTCTTTCTCTCTATATAATATCTCTCTCTCCTGAATAAATGAATGTACTTCCCTCCCCACTTCCTCTCATGGCTGCCACTGCCTCTGCTCCTGCTGCCTGCCTGTCCTCCACTCTGCCCACCTCAATTTTCACACAAGGTTGACTGAGGTTCTCTCCCTCCCGTTCACAGCCTACTCCTGCTAGAGCAGTGGTATTCAAAGTCGGGGTTGCGACCCCTAGTGGGTTGCTGGGGAATTGCAGTGGAGTTGCCAACATGTTAGTAACATTTCAACTATCTACTAACCCTAACCCTAGCTTTAGCCGTAACCTTAACCCTTATCCTAACCCTAAACTTAATTCAAACCCTAGCCCTAACCTTAACCCTTATTCTAACCCTAGCCTTAACAAGCAGTTGCTTAGCAACATATACACTGCTCAAAAAACTGTAAACTTAGGAAGCAACACTGATTGACAATAAATTTCACATGCTGTTGTGCAAATGGAATAGACAACAGGTGGAAATTATAGGAAATTAGCAAGACACCCCCAATAAAGGAGTGGTTCTGCAGGTGGTGACCACAGACCACTTCTCAGTTCTTATGCTTCCTGGCTGATGTTTTGGTCACTTTTGAATGCTGGCGGTGCTTTCACTCTAGTGGTAGCATGAGACGGAGTGTTCAACCTACACAAGTGGCTCAGGTAGTGCAGCTCATCCAGAATGGCACATCAATGCGAGATGTGGCAAGAAGGTTTGCTGTGTCTGTCAGCGTAGTGTCCAGAGCATGGAGGCGCTACCAGGAGACAGGCCAGTACATCAGGAGACGTGGAGGAGGCCGTAGGAGGGCAACAACCCAGCAGCAGGACCGCTACCTCCGCCTTTGTGCAAGGAGGAGCAGGAGGAGCAGTGCCAGAGCCCTGCAAAATGACCTCCAGCAGGCCACAAATGTGCATGTGTCTGCTCAAACGGTCAGAAACAGACTCCATGAGGGTGGTATGAGGGCCCAACGTCCACAGGTGGGGGTTGTGCTTACAGCCCAACACCGTGCAGGACGTTTGGCATTTGCCAGATAACACCAAGATTGACAAATGCGCCACTGGCGCCCTGTGCTCTTCACAGATGAAAGCAGGTTCACACTGAGCACATGTGACAGACGTGACAGAGTCTGGAGACGCTGTGGAGAACGTTCTGCTGCCTGCAACATCCTCCAGCATGACCGGTTTGGCGGTGAGTCAGTCATGATGTGGGGTGGCATTTCTTTGGGGGGCCGCACAGCCCTCCATGGGCTCGCCAGAGGTAGCCTGACTGCCATTAGGTACCGAGATGAGATCCTCAGACCCCTTGTGAGACCATATGCTGGTGCGGTTGGCCCTGGGTTCCTCCTAATGCAAGACAATGCTAGACCTCATGTGGCTGGAGTGTATTCAGCAGTTCCTGCAAGAGGAAGGCATTGATGCTATGGACTGGCCCGCCCGTTCCCCAGACCTGAATCCAATTGAGCACATCTGGGACATCATGTCTCGCTCCATCCACCAATGCCACATTGCACCACAGACTGTCCAGGAGTTGGTGGATGCTTTAGTCCAGGTCTGGGAGGAGATCCCTCAGGAGACCATCCGCCACCTCATCAGGAGCATGCCCAGGCGTTGTAGGGAGGTCATACAGGCACGTGGAGGCCACACACACTACTGAGCCTCATTTTGACTTGTTGTAAGGACATTACATCAAAGTTGGATCAGCCTGTAGTGTGGTTTTCCACTTTAATTTTGAGTGTGACTCCAAATCCAGACCTCCATGGGTTGATACATTTGATTTCCATTGATCATTTATGTGTGATTTTGTTGTCAGCACATTCAACTATGTAAAGAAAAAAGTATTTAATAAGAATATTTCATTCATTCAGATCTAGGATGTGTTATTTTAGTGTTTCCTTTATTTTTTTGAGTGGTGTAGTTTGCTGATAGTATGACCATCTGTTGAGCATCTACAGATACAAAAATCTGGACTATCCATTTTATGGGACAATATAAAAAGATGATTTGAAAAATAAAATTTTATTGAGTAAACGTACGTATTGGCTCTCTTAGAGCGATGCAAATGTCATGAATTGAAGGTTATTTGTTGATGTGAAAATCCAAATGTACAGATGTTAAGGTTGTGTCATTAGATTTGGGGTGGGGTGTGGTGAAAATAAATGGGGTCCCCACCGAAAACGTTTGAATACCACGGTGCGAGTGCATGGGAATAGAGCAATTCAGAATACTATCACACACACACACACACACACACACACACACACACAGACAGACACACATGCGCGCACATGCACAGATGCCACCCATTTAACAGAGCTTGGGGTTTCAGATGAAATCGCCATGTCCATGAAGAGGAGAGTAGTTGTACAGAGTTATCGGACTTACAGAATCTGCTGGCCAAAATGAATGGAATTTAGATGACTTCACCCTAGTCAAGTGACCTTGCGAAGGTTACATCTAGAACAAGCAGTACATGAAACTTTACAGCTGCATGTCGTGGACGGATGTGTACGGTAAACTCAAAGGGTTCTTCGGGCTGTCGACTATAGGATAAAACGGTTCTCCCTCGAACCAAAAGGGAACAAGAAAGGGTTATTCAAAGGGCTCTCCTATGGCGACAGCCGAAGAATCTTTTAAGGTTGTAGATTGCACCTTTTTTCTAAGAGGGTACATCAGTATACGAACAGAACAACCTAAAGGGGAAACAGAGCTTGAAGAATACAGCATATAACAGAAAACAACCATTCAGCATTGTGGTTAGAGCACTGTCCAGAGAGAGCCCTTTATGCAAGGTACTTAACCTGGGGGCGGTGGTCTAACTGTAAGCCAAGGACCCCCGTGGGTCTCTATCTGCCCAGCAACAGACACAATCATACCAACAGCATTATTAATGGTTAGGGTGTTACTCTGGCCTAATCAAAACACATCTCACTTCTCCACCTCAACCCCCAAGGAGTCATCATTGTTCTCCAACATCAATTTACCATCAGGGGCTGCAGAATGTCCTCCAGTGAAACTGGTTCTGCTGTCCCGTAATAAACTCATGCTGCAGAGACAACATTTCGAGAGCTTGTGACTATAAGGTTCCATCTGCAAAAAGCTGTTTCTGAGATAATTGGCTTTAAAGTTCCGAATGGTGTATTCTTTTGGATTTAACAACATGAATTGGTGTATTTAGAGTACTACACTCAACAAAAAAAGAAACATACCTTTTTCAGGACCCTGACTTTTAAAGATAATTCGAAAAATCCAAATAACTTCACAGATCTTCATTTTAAAGGGTTTAAACACTGTTTCCCATGCTTATACAATTAATGAACATGCACCTCTGGAACGGTCGTTAAGACACTAATAGCTTACAGACGGTAGGCAATTAAGGTCACAGATATGAAAACTTAGGACACTAAAGAGGCCTTTCTAATGACTCTGAAAAACACCAAAAGAAAGATGCCCAGGGTCCCTGCTCATCTGCGTGAACGTGCCTTAGGCATGCTGCAAGGAGGCATGACGACTGCAGATGTGGCCAGGGCAATAAATTGCAATGTCCGTACTGTGAGACGCCTAAGACAGCGTTACAGGGAGACAGGACGGACAGCTGATCGTCCTCGCAGTGGCAAACCACGTGTAACAACATGTGCACTGGATCGGTACATCCGAACATCACACCTGCGGGACAGGTACAGGATGGCAACAACAACTGCCCGAGTTACACCAGGAACGCACAATCCCTCCATCAGTGCTCAGACTGTCCGCAATAGGCTGAGAGAGGCTGGACTGAGGGCTTGTAGGCCTGTTGTAAGGCAGGTCCTCACCAGACATCACTGGCAACAACGTTACCTATGGGCACAAACCCACCGTCGCTGGACCAGACAGGACTGACAAAAAGTGCTCTACACTGACGAGTCGTGGTTTTGTCTCACCAGGGGTGATGGTCAGATTCGCGTTTATTGTCGAAGGAATGAGCATTACACCAAGGCCTGTACTCTGGAGCGGGTTTGGAGGTCGATTTGGAGGTGGAGGGTCCTTCATGGTCTGGGGCGGTGTGTGACAGCATCATCGGACTGAGCTTGTTGTCATTGCAGGCAATCTCAACGCTGTGTGTTACAGGGAAGACATCCTCCTCCCTCATGTGGTACCCTTCCTGCAGGCTCATCCTGACATGACCCTCCAGCATGACAATGCCACCAGCCATACTGCTCGTTCTGTGCATGATTTCCTGCAAGACAGGAATGTCAGTGTTCTGCCATGGCCAGCGAAGAGCCCGGATCTCAATCCCATTGAGCACATCTGGGACCTGTTGGATCGGAGGGTGAGGGCTAGGGCCATTCCCCCCAGAAATGTCCGGGAAATTGCAGGTGCCTTGGTGGAAGAGTGGAGTAACATCTCACAGCAAGAACTGGCAAATCTGGTGCAGTCTATGAGGAGGAGATGCACTGCAATACTTAATGCAGCTGGTGGCCACACCAGATACTGACTGTTAATTAAATTGCCAAAATGATATAGCCATATTAGCTTACTCCTGTCCATACAGAAATAAATAAAATAATTCAAAATAGGCTACTACACCAGAAAGCATGATTTGGCCACAGAGGATCATTAGCTTCTTTAATTAAAAAAATTGCATAGGGCATTACATTTCGGAAGAGTGCGCGGCAAATACCAAATAGATGATTATTGAGTTGCGACTGTCAGTGAAAAGCAGAGAGACCCAGGCAAGCATATCTCCAAAATTGAAAAATACAACTGTGGAAAAACTGTTTGTCTTTTAGTTTAAAAAAATCAGAATTGAATTGAGCCCACAAGTGGAGAAAATGGGCCATATCCCAGATGAGTGTGCACAATTCACTGTCTTTATCATTGGGTCAGTGCCACTTGGTTGTTTTTCTAGGACAATCCTTTTCTCCTCCAGATTAGATGGAGGTCATATTGTATTTGTCTCTGCTTTCGTAGGCCTAACATATGGATATATCTATTGATCTGTTTGTCAGTGTGAGGAGAGTTGGCTACCCTGTCATTTTAGGACACTATTCTACGGTCTCCAGTCATAAAAAGTGTAAGAGAATTGCATAAAATGTGTTTGTAAAAAGGCCAACATTTTCCTGGGCAAAGGACAAGAAATGTGGGCGACCTGATATAGCCTAGGCCTACTCTAAGCCACTCCGCGCTGCATTAAATAGTACCTTTTGAGAACAGTAATCGAGTTATATATGCTCTGCATTGAATAGTCTTTTTTGAGAACAGTGACTCGATCACTGTTCTCAAAAAAGACTATTCGATCACTGTTTTCAAAAAGTACTATTTAATGCAGTGCATAGTGCATAGTGGCTTAGAGTAGCCTAAATCTTGACTATCCGATCTAATAATCACATTAGGAATAGTAGGCTATCTTACATAAGTCTGCAAATGCGAGGATGCATGGAATGCTTTAATATACAGATGCATTTTTATGGTGAATATTAGCTTCCCCAAACTTGAAACCCACGCGGCGACTATGTTAGAATAACTGCCCACATTTACTTTTCCTCAGCCAACAAGACAAGTAACGCACAGCAAAATCAATAGCCTATGTCAATCTACTATATCCCCCATTGTAGAAACGTTTACCTATTCTATTGGTCAGATGTCATTCTGTGCTAGAAAGAATAGCCTATAGCAAACAGATTAGTATGCCTAGGCTACATTAAAAAAAACGTTAAAAAGCAATAAGGTTCATGCAACGGATCAGAAAGTTAAGCATAAAATGTTGATAAACAATTATTTCTTCAAATTATAAACGCGGCAATGCCGCTATGCGTTAATGTTCCTTCCATTATGCAATTAGCAGGAAAACACCATTGTGAGCGGTTTCATGTGACAGAGATGAAAATATCCGTTAGAAATACTGGTTTCAATAGTATATGGAAGTCTTTCTAAAACAATTGCCTGCACGTTTAGTTGGATTTTAGCTCGGCTACTTTGAAGCAAGGTAAGATATTCCTCATAATAAAAATGTTCAAGTTCCAAACAATTAAGTATCTGTGGTCTCATTGCAAAGTGATCTGTGACGTACTGAAGCCTGCCTAGTTGCCTATGCACTTAAATGGCGAATGGGAAGCCCGCTTTGATTACCAGTTGATAAATAAAAATAGTAGCTCTTTTTAATCGTGGCCATTGTTTCTTTTAATTTTTTTTTTTACACTCAATCGCCTTTAGAATTGTTGTGCAATGATTGTGTTTATTAAAGCACATGTTTCACTCCAGTAGCAACAAACAGCTGTTTGAGCTGCATCAGCATCTCTTGTGCTACATCGACTGTTATTTCAATCAATGAATATGCTAAAACGGACATTATTTCGCAATGGGATTGGCCAGTGGCAATTTTATTTAGCAGCTTTCCATTTTTTGGGGGGGCGGGGTTGGCTATTACCAGCCATCGGAAACCCTGGTACACACACACACACACACCTGTACGGATCCCTCCTGTTCATTGTCTAAAGTGATTCCTGCTAACTTTAGAATGTTTCCAGAAAAGGTGGCTTCTCAATTTGCCTCTCTTATCATGTGTGGAGGGAAAAGCAGGAGAAGAGGCGTGGCCGTTGGAGACGGATCAAATAAATATCGCTCCAGGAGACCCGTTGTCATGGGCCAGGCAGTGTGGAATGGGATGGCACAGCGTAACCCAATAGCACTACACAACCTCAAACGAAGAATGTGAGGGAGAACATACTTCTGTACTTCCCTCAACTGTATGATGTCCATATTAGGGCATCATATTACAAGACGTAGCATGTAGAGGTAACTGCCAAAATAATGGAAACACTTGAGTTAATGAGGGATACAAAACATATTGAACGCAGCTGTTTCCACACAAGTGTGTTTCCTGAGTTAATAAGTGTCATCGTGTATACAAATGCTGGGCAGGTCATTATTTTGGCTACCATGGCTATGGATAACAATGCCCCCATCCACAGGCTCGAGTGGCCACTGAATGGTTTGATGAAATGAAAACAATGACAAGCATTTGCCATGGACGTCTCAGTCACCAGATCTCAACACTTACGAGAGATTCAGGAGCGGCGCCTGAGACGGCGCTTTCCACCACCATCAACAAAACACCAAATTATAGAATTTCTTGTGGAAGAGTGGTGTCACAGCCCTCCAATAGAGTTCCAGACACTTGTAGAATCCATGCCAAGTTGCGTTGAAGCTGTTCTGGCTCATGGTGGCCCAACACCCTATTAAGACACTATGTTGGTGTTTCCTTCGTATTGGCAGCAGTGGAGGTCAGTGACGTTTAAGATGAGAGAGGACCATTTTTTTTTCGTGAGCATGGCCTTATTTCTATTACAGCCTATTAGATGACTGTCATTCATATTCCATTCACCCAGTTCAATGTAACTGCGATAGGTTGAGGCTACTACATGATACTCAAAATGTTCCTATGCCCATCATGAGGTTGCAACAACCTAGCCTATGAATGAAAGTTTACAACGTAGATGCACACAGGTCGAGAGAAACATTTGAGGAGGCATGGACAGACAGTGACACATTCAATACCGCCTTGCACACTCTTGCCTGCATCTAGTTGATATAGGGTGTAAGCATTAGTCCAACAGTTGCAAACAATAGTTTCTATTGGACAAATGTAGGTATGTTTATATCCGCTTTGTTCCGTTTAAGAAACAGAATCGGCGGAATGAATACACCCCTGATCACACGTAAACACAGTTCACTTTCATAAAATCCACTTTGTATTCCTTCTCGCATCTATGCGCTCTCCTCCTCTCATCTTTTCCCTTCGTCGCTGGTGGACGTCAATGCACAACACATCAGCTGTATGTGACCAAGCGAAAAAACCTTTCCAAACCAAATAATATCATAACTGCTACACACAGCCTACATCGTTGTCACTATATTAACAAAAGTATTGTCATAGTCAACATAGCTAATAGAACTAAGATGTTAGTAAACCTGCTACAATCATGCAGTAACGTTACAGTGTACAGTCAGTAAGCAGCTTAGCACTTACACTGGCGGACCCCGGTGGCAATACATTTGTAAAACCAAAAGCTTATCTTGACTTGGAGGAGTTCCAGTGTTGTGTTGGATAGTCATAGCCAGCTAGCTAACATAGCATCCCTCTGTTTGAGCAGGGTGTTTGAGTAGGCTAAACTAGCGAGCTGCATTTGCTAGCTTAGTAAGGGAAACTGAAAGTGAAAAAAAAAAAGGATGAAATATCTCTCTCTCACTTTCTTGCTTCTCCTTAATTTTGGAATAAATGTATTTGTTAAAAACTGTTAAACTATTGTCATTCTCTCTCTTTGAGTCAACTACTCACCACATGTTATGCACTGCAGTGCTAGCTAGCTGTATCTTATGCTTTCAGTACTAGAGTCATTCTCTGATCCTTTGATTGGGTGGACAACACGTCAATTTATGGTGCAAGAGCTCTGATAGGGTGGAGGACGTCCTCCGGAAGTTGTCAAAATGACTGTGTAAGTCTTTGGAAGGGGTGAGAACCATGAGCCTCCTAGGTTTTGTATTGAAGTCAATGTACCCAGAGGAGGGCGGAAGCTAGCTGTCCTATACCATGGTGCTACCCTACAGAGGGCTGTTGAGGCTACTGTAGACCTTCATTGCAAAATAGTATGTTTTAATCAATTATTTGGTGTCGTGATTATATTTAGTATTGTTTTATCTAAAAAGGATAACTTTTCAAATGTAAAAAAAATGTAACATCTGAAAATCACTGAGGTCCTCCCCATCCTCCACTGAGGAGCCTCCAATGATTGGCAGTTACCTTGTACAGTATGTCCTAATATGTACTTACAGCAGCGAGAAATGGCACAGAAAACAAACACAAATGCCAGTGTGATCTCCAATGCAGCTTGAGGAGTGACAGACTATGAGAAGGGATGTAAGGGCTGGATGTAAGGGCTGCCTATAGCAATTTTACTCATCTGATCGCATTTGCATTTCACAAGGTGAATTTAAAGTGCATTTGACAACGTCTTATCAGATTCTATCCTCCTCATCTCCAAACACAAGAGAGAGAAATGAAGGAAGATATGAGGAAAACTTCCTAGGCAATCAGACAATTTGTTTGCCAGCTTTTGATTAATTTGATCATGTACACTGTATGCCCTTTCAAAGAGCAATTTACTACAAGAAGTAAAACCATTAATAATTGCAATGGGTATAACCAATGATGACAGTTGTGTGTGAATTAATTTAACCTTAATAGGCAACAGGCATCCACACCAAAAATCAAAACTGAGCTTAGTGCTTTGTGGGCTGTATGGTGATATATTTTGACAATATTGATTTTACACACTGTTCTTTTCCACATATATTCATATTTCATGAACATTCCACCAAAGAGAAATGTTGTGCTTTCTCTCCCTGACTCACTCAGCCTCCAAGTCAATGTCCATTAAGCCGACTCAAGTGCTCATATGTCATTGGATTTGTTTTCCATTAATTTGGCATCAGCATGGATTGTCCCCACTTCATCTGAGCAGCCTAGAGCATCATGGCATGTACCATGCTTGGGCAGATGCTATTTTCTATCGCATGCTTTGACCTCCACTCTGTGCAGAGGATCACATGTGGGTGAGTGCAGATATGTGCCTGCGCTGTATGTCTGTGACAGTCATGTGGTCATGCTGGGAAAAGGGCATGTGGGAGTTATGTGAGCTGAGAAATGTTTTACACACTGTGCCTATGTGATGAGATTTCCTGTTTCTCTCTGTGTGTGTGTGTGTGTGTGTGTGTGTGTGTGTGTGTGTGTGTGTGTGTGTGTGTGTGTGTGTGTGTGTGTGTGTGTGTGTGTGTGTGTGTGTGTGTGTGTGTGTGTGTGTGTGTGTGTGTGTGTGTGTGTGTGTGCGTGTCTGTGTCTGTGTGTGTCTGTCTGTGTCTGTCTGTGTCTGTCTGTGTCTGTCTGTGTCTGTCTGTGTCTGTCTGTCTGTGTCTGTCTGTGTCTGTCTGTCTGTGTCTGTGTCTGTCTGTCTGTGTGTGTCTGTGTGTGTCTGTGTGTGTCTGTGTGTGTCTGTGTTTTATTCCACACAACTCCTCCATCATTCAAACCGCAGGGCCAAATCGCAATAAAGGAAGAGACATGTTCCTAAATGGAGGGGTACAATAGACATTGATGAATCTTACCTCCTCTCCCGTCAGGTAGTAAGCAGAGAGCAGCCCACCGACGTAACGGATATTCACCTCGAAGAGAGAAGCCTCGCCGTTCTGTAAGAGAGAGATCACACGGTATCAGAGGCGGAATACCCCCGTTCAGCACACAGCCCAATCTCATAAATGACAAGTCAAAAGAACTCGTATTTCTATCAACAGTCGCATGGCAACACCAACCAATCAGTCGCGTGACGATATAGAGTTTAAAAACATAGTCAATAATTAATCAACCTAAATATTTAATTGATCAATAATAATTAATGAGATTTTGATGTTTGCGCTCTTGAGCCATAGAAACACGGCAGAAATCCATATGTGACGATCTCTTCACAGTGATAAAATTGATTCAAATGAATGGTTGCGCCATTGAAACAGTGGAGTTATGCATACTGTTATACAGTAGCAGTTAGCTAGAGATTAGGCGTGTTCCATCTTAGAACTAGTATTGCTTCCCATCCATGGCCCTATAAGATTCCATTTATATACGTCAAATAAAGACTCTAGAAAGGAATATTTCAATAAAGCCAGGGAAGAGAGTCAAAGGCTTGCGATAATGTTCGCTGCATTTCACTCACTCTTATGTCTAAGGATGTTTCGAACCACGGAGAGACTGTCGATTCTCCTCTGGCAGCCTTAGAAAATATACACCGTCTAGTTCATTGATGACTCTCCACTCTTAACACTTTTTCGTGTTTTCTCATCACATCGCGGCCTTTCCTATTCTCTTTGTTGTGAGTGCCAGGATTTGAAAGTGGCGAAACGGTGCTAGGCTTTCCTTCTCCGTCTCCTGTTATGTCTGGCTCAACACAACTATCCAGGACAGGATGGTGCAACTGAGTTAAGATTAAGATGTCAGAATACACCAGCTCAGAGTGCAATTAGTGCTCTGTCAAATATATTAGTATAGCTCCTGGAGCGATTTGCTGTTCGCCAACGTCAGACAGAGTTTATCAACGCACTGCTCCATATGTTACGGGAATTAAGTTAAGAGGTGTTAAGCACTAACACGTGTCCCTGAATGAGATGGCGGTATGTCACCATAATTACAGACACTCCTTCTCGCCCGAGGTTGAGGTGACGATGGTGCTTATTGACTTGGGGACCCCTCAAGAAGGAAATTGCTATCTCAAGAAGCCACGATAAGGAACGTGTAATTGGGTGCTACTGGAGAGGGTAATTACATCCAATCTAGAACCTGAGTAAAGATGTGGAGCGACTTTCTCTGGCATCATCCCAGCTCTATCGTTTTCCACTATACATTTGTACACACTGTATGAGAAACTCACAAAGTAAAGTCATGGACTTTTAAAACGTTTTCAAGAGATGAGTGTTAGTTTGACATTCTACAAAGTTGTTCAATTCTAGTCTTACACTATGTAATTATTAGGTCATGACTACCGGGCTAATGTGCGACTGAGAATTGGCCACTTTTCTTTCAAGACAGTTTAACCAGTTCAATTCTGTAAGACAAACTGCCAATCATCTGCCATGGTGACCCAGCGGAGTCGTCTTGCCAACCCGTAGAAGAGTGGCCGTTCCACAATGGTGGTGATTAGGGACAGACTTTTAATTTGTCACCAGTGATGGTGGCACTTTGGCAAGGACAGCCATAAGGTACAATGAGGGGGATGTAACGGTGACTATGGTTCAACTGATCTGACTCATGCTACCAAATACAAGCCTTGTAAATCACTCTTCAAACGTCTCATGAAAGTTCATTTAGTACGAGTGGCTTATTCCAGAGGCTTCGATGCTGATGGGGTCCATTGATAACGGATTTATATTATATAAGCGTTTCAAAAACATTTCATTAAAACACATTTTTGTGCTTAATTTGCTGTTTGTTCTGCCAGATGTTTTCCAGTCACTTATTTCCCAATATAACACTGTTCATTTGCATCACGGGGAATTATTAGGTCTTGCATCTGCGTTCCAAGACCACACACTCTCCACTGCAAACAAAGCAGATCGCCTTGGGAAAGCTCAACGCTAAAACCCACGGTAACCACTTCAACTGAAAGAAATGGGATTAAATCGCAGCATCACACACATACAGTATTGTCATGGGAGAAACAATAAAAAACAAATACATCCAAAGTCTCCCCAGAAGGCTTTTCACGGGAATATATAAAAAGCAATGTGTGCCCATCTAATTGCTCCACTTTTCCAGTGCTGTGCAGAGTGGAAAATAAAATCAGGTGAAGGAAGGAATAAAGGCAAGCCTGTTGGTTATCATTCCCTGCCTTTCTCTCCTCCCTCTGCTCAGCAGTGCGTCTAATTAGAAGACAACACAGGGCTGTCAGAGTTAACACGCCGGCTCTAACTGCCTCGGTTTCTGCCACCCAGAAGATCTTTCTGCTTTTGATCCTCTCTCTATTGTAAGAGCACTCCCACCTCCAGTACTGTACATACTGTTTAGAAGGAGTTGCACTATTCAGATAAATGATTAGTCTGGGATCGGGCTGTGTCATTAAAAATTTGGTCAGCCGGTTATTGTCATGCAAAAGACTTCCGGTCTCACGGTAATTGATCGTTAATTAACAGAAACCCGTTTAGCATCTCCAGGCCTCCACACATACAAGGCGCTGATGAGCGCCTTCGGAATATCTACATTTTAAAAAGTCTAAATCAATTGAATATACACCCTCACAATACATCCATTATTTATTTTAGGCAGGTCTAAAGAAACATTATGATATGAAGAAAATGTATTTCAGAAGAACAGAATGCGAGTTGGACTACTGTATGTTATCTGGCTATGTGCCATGCCATAGGCAGTAGGCTTGTTCATTTAGCAGACAAAATATGCTTATAAGTCCAGTGCCATTATTTTATATTACATGATTAGGTTGCCTGAATTCATAGTAAGAAGAATATAATTGAACTTAGGTGAATTAAATAGAAAGAATATTTTGCCCAAATAATTATTTGAAACAGGACCTACAGTATACGCTAGATCTATAGTTATTTGGCAACTTTAGTTGTGAATGATACAAACCTTAGAATGCCTTAGAAATCAAAAGATAAACGCAGCAAAAAAAGAAATGTCCTCTCACTGTCAACTGCGTTTATTTTCAGAAAACTTAACATGTGTAAATATTTGTATGAACATAACAAGATTCAACAACTGAGACATAAAACTGAACAAGTTCCACAGACATGTGACTAACAGAAATTGAAAAATATTTCCCTGAACAAAGGGGGGGTCAAAATCAAAAGTAACAGTCAGTATCTGGTGTGGCCACCAGCTGCATTAAGTACTGCAGTGCATCTCCTCCTCATGTATTGCACCAGATTTGCCAGTTCTTGCTGTGAGATGTTACTCCACTCTTCCACCAAGGTACCTGCAAGTTCCCGAACATTTCTGGGGGGAATGGCCCTAGCCCTCACCCTCCGATCCAACAGGTCCCAGACGTGCTCAATGGGATTGAGATCCGGGCTCTTCGCTGGCCATGGCAGAACACTGACATTCCTGTCTTGCAGGAAATCTCGCACAGAACGAGCAGTATGGCTGGTGGCATTGTCATGCTGGAGGGTCATGTCAGGATGAGCCTGCAGGAAGGGTATCACATGAGGGAGGAGGATGTCTTCCCTGTAATGCACAGCGTTGAGATTGCCTGCAATGACAACAAGATCAGTCCGGTGATGCTGTGACACACCGCCCCAGACCATGATGGACCCTAAACCTCCAAATCGATCCCGCTCCAGAGTACAGGCCTTGGTGTAACGCTCATTCCTTCGACGATAAACGTGAATCCAACCATCACCCCTGGTGACACAAAACCGCAACTCTTCAGTGAAGAGCACTATTTGCCGGTCCAGCGACGGTGGGTTTGTGCCCATAGGCGACGTTGTTGCCGGTGATGTCTGGTGAGGACCTGCCTTACAACAGGCCTAGAAGCCCTCAGTCCAGTTTCTCTCAGTCTATTGCGGACAGTCTGAGCACGGATGGAGGCATTGTGCGTTCCTGGTGTAACTCGGGCAGTTGTGTTGCCATCCTAGGCATCTTTCTTTTGGTGTTTTTCAGAGTCAGTAGAAAGGCCTCTTTAGTGTCCTAAGTTTTCATAACTGTGACCTTAATTGCCTACCGTCTGTAAGTTCCACAGGTGCATGTTCATTAATTGTTTATGGTTCATTGAACAAACATTGGAAACCGTGTTTAAACCGTTTACAATGAAGATCTGGGAAGTTATTTGGATTTTTACGAATTATCTTTGAAAAACAGGGTCCTGAAAAAGGGACGTTTCTTTTTTTGCTGAGTTTATATGGGATACATGATGCGACTTGAGGCTATTGACGATTTGAGAAAGTTCCTTGCCTCAGGCTGCACACACTGTTTTCTCATGAAGTGATCATATTTTCACCCATCAGACTATTCTCAATTTAATCTTGTCTTTACTAATATGTCAAATTAGTTTAGATGTAGAACTACCCATTATCAAATAGGCAGGAACGGATGCAAGATTTTAAAAAATACATGTCATCCATATTCACTCGAATAGCGAATGGAGGCCACTTTCCTGCCGTTCCTTTCACTCATGACGGGTAGGCTACTCTGGTTATTTCTTGGCGTGACAGGTAATATTCAGCACAAACTCTGTATGCCATGAGCTCTCCAACCCTGTTCCTGCAGCTACCCAGTGCTTAATTTGGGAAACCAAGTGAAATCTGTTCCGGAACATTGATAGTAACCGTTGACAGTCCCTCTCTCTGCACCTGGAGAAAGGAATGAAGGAGAGACGGGAGGAGATGGAAACGCACGGTGGCGAGATATTAATATAAAAAATGCCCTATTACTTGGCTATTTAAAATCAAATACACATTTGTAGGTCAATTTGTTAAATTTAGGGTAGACCAATTATATACCAAAGATATAGTTTAAAAAAAATGTTTATCTGTCAAGCGTAATATGTGGTAGGCTATGTCTTGTATAACGGCACAATCATTACTTTAATTACATTTTCCGTTCGGGCTCGGGCTCATAATAGGCCTATGCGTATGCATAATCTATTTGTGTTTTGAACGATTCATCACTTTAGAAAGCACTGTCCATTTCGTTATGTTAGGCTTTGAAACAACATCCACAATGGTCATGTTTTCCACTCAGTTTCAACCTGCTGTTGAACTTCTTTCTTCAAATTGATCCTCACAGTGAGGTGCGTTTTAAAAGCATGATACGGTTTTGATGAAAAGTGTTTGATGTGATTTTCGATGGCATTTGCATTGATGTCAGAGTGGTTAGAGGGTCAACAGAGCCTGGAGTACCAGGCCAATAGGACCTGATGGTCTTTAGCCAGTTGGATACTACTTACCAATGCATGTCCACAGTGCATAAGAGGAGATTACCGTGACTCAACGGTCCTATAGGATTTTACTGTGGTCATGACTCATGACTGCCGGTGTGGCGGTAAAACTCTCACCGCAACAGCCCTAATCCTGGATTGGTTTAATATGGTCATGTCGAGTAGGTCTGACTCTTTGTCCCTCACTGCATATTCCACATGCAATTGGGTTATTTCATAAAGCAGCTGACCAATAATGTAGCTACACAACAGAACATGGATCCAATGTGGACTTACACTACCGTTCAAAAGTTTGGGGTCACTTAGAAATTTCCTTGCAGCTTAATTGAATAGTACCCGCAAAACACCAGTCTCAACGTCAACAGTGAAGAGGCGACTTAGGGATGCTGGCCTTCTAGGCAGAGGTCCTCTATCCAGTGTCTGTGTTCTTTTGCCCATTGTAATCTTGATTTTTATTGGCTAGTCTGAGATTTGGCTTTTTCTTTGCCATTCGGCATAGAATACCAGCAACCTGGTGTCGCCTCTTCACTGTTGATGTTGAGACTGGTGTTTTGCGGGTACTATTTAATGAAGCTGCCAGTTGAGGACTTGTGAGGTGTCTGTTTCTCAAACTAGACACTAATGTACTTGTCCTCTTGCTCAGTTGTGCACCGGGGCCTCTCACTCCTCTTTCTATTCTGGTTAGAGCCAGCTTGCACTGTTCGGTGAAGGGAGTAGAACACAGCGTTGTACAAGATCTTCAGTTTCTTGGCATTTCTCAGAACAAGAATAGACTGATGAGTTTCAGAAGAAAGTTATTTGATTCTGGCCATTTTGAGCCTGTAATCAAACCCATAAATGCTGATGCTCCAGATACTCAACTAGTCTAAAGAAGGACACTTTTATTGCTTCTTAAA
This sequence comes from Salvelinus fontinalis, assembly GCF_029448725.1. NCBI lineage: Eukaryota > Metazoa > Chordata > Actinopteri > Salmoniformes > Salmonidae > Salvelinus > Salvelinus fontinalis. The sequence goes on along the minus strand of NC_074670.1, from coordinate 32,330,803 downwards.
TAAATAAATAAACAGTTTTCAGCTGTGTTAACATAATTGCAAAAGGTTTTTCCAATGATCAATTAGCCTTGTAAAATTCTAAACTTGGATTAGCTAACACCATTGGAACACAGGAGTGATGGTTGCTGATAATGGGCCTCTGTATGCCTATGTAGATATTCCATTAAAATAAATCTGCCGTTTCCAGCTACAATAGTCATTTACAACATCAACAATGTCTGTACTGTATTTCTGATCAATTTGATGTTATTTTAATGTGCTTTTCTTTCAAAAACAAGGACATTTCTAAGTGACCTCAAACTTTTGAACGGTAGTGTAAGTACTGTGTGTGTGTGTGTTGTCAATGCTACCAGATTGGCATAAAGAAATGGTGCTATCTCCCACAGCTGTGCCAACATGCGTAAAAGGAGGTTATGAAAAAAAAAACATTGCTGTTGTGCCTTGTTTCTGTTCTGCTTCAGTGTACAGTGTACAATGTTGTTGTCTGTGTTTGATGCTTGCTTTTCGGTTGGTGAGCATTCAACAAAGCATGGCACAGATTTTGATCACTCGCTCTGCCAAGATTAGACTGGGACATAAGCCTGATTGGCACTTCCGCTGTGCTTTCGTGTGCCAGGGGGGGGCAAATGAGACTGTTATCGAGGCCTGCAATGGACTGCTCAGGCACAAATATAACATTAATGGTATGATTTAATCCTAATCCTGGGCTATCAGAGCCATTGGGTACACACCACGCTGCACGTCCAGACTCTAGGATTCAAACCGGTGGCAAAATCAGCACTCGGAAACCAAGCAAATAGATTCATAGTATTGTGGAAAGCTGAACAGACAAGCTAGTATTTAAATAAGCAATCGGGGAGTAGATCACGCCTAAATCAAAGTTGGTGTTAAACCAACAGAGCTGTGATTTAACGCAACTTCACTAATTAGCACGGATTGATTATGAAAGGGACCAATTAGGTGGTGCCACTCAGGTACTCTTTCATCCACACACTGGGAGCTGTAATTCTGCTAATACCGTTGCTGTGAACAGAAGTTCGTCAGAACTCCTTCCTTTCCTGTCACCAACAGGATGTAAAGCCAGGGCTGTTTTTGAAAATGTACAGTAATTATGGGCTTGTTTAGCATCAAGCCCATAATTAGGCTGTCCTAGACACCGGAGCTTTAATGACTGCTAACCTCTGGACCATGCTAACCAACACGGCCTGGGGAAGGAAAGCTAATGCTAATTTCTCACTACTAAAAGGGACACTTAGAGTAAGTCATGTTGGGCCTTTACATGTTGTGACAGTGGTGACATCGTCACAAATTCAAAGACTGGTGGATTAGTAGATGACATTGCTGATTAGCTAGCTGACGTTGAGATAGATTGGTTTGAAGACCTATAGAGTCTGAGCAAAGCATGAGGTAACTTCATTTCATTGAAGCACCTTTGCGCATTTACTGGATTACCATTGAAAGTGTTATATAACGGCTGCTAAAAGAGGCTTGGTGAACTGAGATCAAAACAGAGAATGTGGTCCATCATTATTAGTAGGCTGTGTTCCCAGTAGTGCATTATTCTAATAGGCATCAGTGGAGTTCAGCTTTTTGAACTGGAGCTGAGACACAACAGAAACACAACATATCAAAAAGGTCTTGGGTTGTTATGGGTGGGAGGACACGTTTAACTTTTTCTCTAGTCATCAAAACAACCCAGGTCAAGAGTTCATGACCTTCCTGTTTAGTCTAGATGTGTTTTTATCGTTTATGTAAATGCTGCCAGCCATTAGACTGTTAGCGGTGGAGTAGATGTGGGAGATCAGGTACTTTGATTTCAATGCTACACAATCACTCTGCCACCAGAGTTTCATTCTCTCCATGGTTGAGGGGGGAATAAAGAAGAATCACTAATGTCTTACAGGCCAATGGATTACATACTTTATGAAAGTATATCCTATCCAACATGCATCTCTCAATTAAAATCAGCACGCATTAAAGCCTCCTGCATCACAATATTAATTAGGGTGCGGAGGATGTAAACGCGAAATCTCTCTCTCGCTCTCTCTCTCTCCAATCAGACACAGACCGACACATACACCCCCATGACACTGTCTTGTACCACATCTTCACTGAATACATTATGGCAAAATAAGAGACTGGCTAATAATAAATTAATGTCACTAGGGTGATAACCCTGAATTACAGCCCCTCGTCCTCCTCTATCAGTCAGAATCCCTCTATCGCTCCCATTGTCTGGGGAGTAGAAGGCATCGGAGAGGGGGTAGTTATTGAGGAAAAGAAGGTTTGGCGAATGCACCTCAAAGCTGTTCTCTCTGAGTGTACACACAAAGGCACTCAGACACAAATACACACACAAACAAGAACACGACAGCAGACATGTGTCTCCAGGAGGTCACAGGCAGGGAGAACGCTCTCCTAATGCAGCTCTCTCATGGGACACTCCTCCACCCTCTCTCTCTCTCGCTCTCCGTCTCTCATTCCATCTCTCCCTCCTTGTTCAGTCCATTTCCTGTGTGTGTGTGCCAATGGTACATCAGATCAATGTTTTCATGCAAATCTCTAAATGGATTCCCGAGCCCAGTCACTATGCTGGCTGAAAGGCAAAAATACCATTCTGTAGTTGGGATTCAAATCTTATCCTTCCTCTAATCTGATGTTCAAATGAAAAACCCATAAACACATCTGTGCAGAGTATACAAGGGAAAACATTGTTTGCCATCCATCACAATTCATCTCTGATCACCAACCTAATGGCACTGAGCCAGTACCAACCTCTGCCTACCTGCGTCAAGAGCTAAGGCTAGAGAGGGAATTCCAATGTCACTGGTGTTACAGTAAATAACAGGACATAGTATCTGTAATAAACCACCCGCACATTGTTCTCCTCCAGCAGAGATAGGATGTCAGCAGGATGTCTTGACCTCATGGCTGGGGCATGGCATCTTCAGTCAAGCAGCTCCTCACATGATACATGTCCTCAGGTTTCAGTAGCCCTAATGACTGGAGCCCTGTGGAGGCACGTTTACTGTGGACATGAGGCCAGATCAGGTCAGCCATCAGGCCTACTGAGGTAAACAACAGGAGCCTGATCCAGATCTGCTCCTAGAGCCTAGACAGCTGCAAGGTCTACTAAGTTTGCACAGTGAGCTTCCAGAAATCAGATAGCAAACGCCAACCTACTTAAACCAACTGATAAACAAGGATGGAAAGACAAGTTCGTGCCCAAGGGTGGTCTTCCAGTTTAGAACAGCCGGGAGTCGCAGATGAACGAACACAAACTACTTGTCTTTGGAGCAACAACTCATGTTCTGGCAGAGTAAGGGTAGGGTACAGTAGGCGGTTGCTCGGGGAGATGACAAAGAGACAAGAAACACTTTGATCTGTTACCCAGCATTGTTAAGAATAAAAAGCTCAAAAAGGTTTATCAAAGCATACCATGGAATGATCACATCTTACTTTATACGCTACACATTATTCATCTGCATATGAGCTGTTTATCATATCTAGGCACTTACTGATGGCCAGAGACGCATTATGCAAATGTTAACTGGTGAACTGAGTCATCTCATACTGAAGCTTTTGTAATTGAAGTAACATGTCATTTCTCACAATCAAGGCATCGTTTTTGTGTGAATAGGGGTTCAATAAGGCCACTACAATATATCAATCAGTATGTAATAAATCAGGGTAATTTCTAGGGGTTTGATAAAGTGAATCCCTGCTCTCTCGGCTGACGGTCACTCTGTTTTTCAGATGAAAGTTTCAGGCCAGTTATACAACTTTACTGCACAGTTTAGGCCTGAGGTTCCAAGATTCCTCTGAAGGTGAATAGAACAGCTATACTCTTCTTCCATCATCGGCCCCACAGCAATTGGCAACATTTTTGGCGTTCAAAATATCTGAAGAAATCAATGTCTGCTTTTCTGGTCAGATAATCAGATAATGTTCTTTTGATTTTTTCTGCATGACTGGATTTGATTAACGCTCTCGTAACCGTAAACTGACCTCTGGGGACATTATGAATGATATAACGCAAGTAAGAATGGTGCCTGTAGGTTTCAATTCATAATAGATACCCCCTTTCCATCTTAATAGAGACACACGTACAGTACCAGTCAAAAGTTTGGACATACCTACTCATTCAAGGGTTTTTCTTTATTTTACTATTTTCTACATTGTAGAATAATAGTGAAGACATCAAAACGATGAAATAACACACATGGAATCATGTAGTAACCAAAAAAGTGTTAAACAAATCAACATCTATTTTATATTTGAGATTCTTCAAAGTAGCCACCCTTTGAGTTGATGACAGCTTTGCACACCCTTGGCATTCTCTCAACCAGCTTCATGAGGTAGTCACCTGGAATGCATTTCAATTAACAGGTGTGCCTTGTTAAAAGTTAATTTGTGGAACTTCTTTCCTTCTAAACTAATGTGTTTGAGCCAATCAGTTGTGTTGTGACAAGGTAGGGGTGGTATACAGAAGATAGCCCTATTTATAATAATGACAATTACAACAATAATGAATAATGAACACTTATTTTAACTTAATATAATACATAAATAAAATCTATTTAGTCTCAAATAAATAATCAAACATGCTCAATTTGGTTTAAATAATGCAAAAATAGTGTGGAGAAGAAAGTAAAAGTGCAATATGTACCATGTAAAAAAGCTAACGTTTAAGTTCCTTGCTCAGAACATATTAAAGCTGGTGGTTCAGTATTCCCAGTTCATTAATATTCCCACTTAAGAAGTTTTAGGTTGTAGTTATTACAGGAATTATGAAGTGTTGACTATTTCTCTCTATACCATTTGTATTTCATAAACCTTTGACTATTGGATGTTCTAATAGGCACGTTTGTAATGGCCGTCTTCCTCTGAAGAGGTGTAGCAGGGATCGGACCAAGACGCAGAGTGGTAAGTGTCCATGTTTTATTATAAATAAACTGAACACTACACAAATACAAAAATAATAAACGTGAACAAACCGAAACAGTCCCGTGTGGCACAAACACTGACATGGAAGACAAACACCCACAAACCAACAGTGAAAACAGGCAACCTAAATATGGTTCCCAATCAGAGACAATGCAAAACACCTGTCTCTGATTGAGAACCATATCAGGCCAATTGACAAACCTAAACATAGAAACACATAACATAGACTGCCCACCCCAACTCACGCCCTGACCATACTAACTAAAGACAAAACAAAGGAAAATAAAGGTCAGAACGTGACAACGTTAGTATTGCCAGCCTAATCTCAGGAGTTGATAGGCTTGAAGGCATAAACAGCACTGTGATTCAAGCATTGCTAAGAGCTACTGGCAAACGCAGTAAAGTCTGAATGAATGCTTATGAGCCTGCTGCTGTCTACCACCGCTCAGTCAGACTGCTCTATCAAATATCAAATCATAGACTCAATTATAATATAATAAACACAGAAATATGAGCCTTTGTCATTAATATGGTCAAATCCGGAAACTATCATTTCGAAAACAAAAAATTTAAATATGGAACCGTTCTGTATTTTTTCAAACGGGTGGCAACCCTAAGTCTAAATATTGCTGTTACATTGCACAACCTTCAATGTTATGTCATAATTATGTAAAATTCTGGCAAATTAGTTCGCAACGAGCCAGGCGGCCAAAACTGTTGCATATACCCTGACTCTGCTTGCAATGAACGCAAGAGAAGTGACACAATTTCCCTAGTTAATATTGCCTGCTAACATGAATTTCTTTCAACTTAATATGCAAGTTTAAAAAAAATATACTTCTGTGTATTGATTTTAAGAAAGGCATTGATGTTTTTAGCAAATTAGCTTTTGTTAAATCATCAACCGTTTGGCGAAGTAGGCTGTGATTCGATGATAAATTAACAGTCACCTCATTGATTATATGCAACGCGGGACAAGCTAGTTAACCTAGTAATATGATATAGTGATTATGTGAAGATTGTTTGTTAATTATAAGATAAGTTTAATGCTAGCTTGCAACTTTACCTTGGCTCCTTGCTGCACTCGTGTAACAGGTAGTCAACCTGCTATGCAGTTTCCTCGTGGAACGCAATGTAATTGGCCATAATCTGCATCCAAAAATGCAGATTACCGATTGTTATGAAAACTTGAAATCGGCCCTAATCAATCGGCCATGCCGATTAACCTCTTTCAGCTAGGGGGCAGAATTTTTATGTTTGGAAAAATAACGTTCCCAAGGTAAACAGACTATTTCTCAGGTGCAGATGCTAGAATATGCATATAGTTGACAGATTAGGATAGCAAACACTCTAAAGTTTCCAAAACTGGCAAAATATTGTCTGTGAGTAGAACAGAACTGATTTTGCAGGCGAAAACCTGAGGAAATCCAACCCGGAAGTGCCTTTTATTTGGAAAAATCCCTGTTCTGTTGCCTGCCCCTCCTCCATTTAAAGGGGTATCAACCAGATTCATTTTCCAATGCCTTCCACAGGCTGTGACCAGGCTTTAGACATAGTTTCAGGCTTTTATTTTGAAAAATTAGCGAGATTTTTCAAAAAGCGTCAGGTGTCCTTTGATTAGTTCCTGCGCGCGACAGATGTAGCTCGACATTTTCTTTCTCTGTAGTATTGAATAGGTTACCGTCCGGTTGAAATATTATCGATTATGTATGTTAAAAACAACCTGAGGATTGATTATAAAAAACCTTTGACATGTTTCTACGAACATTACGGATACTTTTTGGAATTTTCGTCTGCCCTTCAGGACCGGAACGAGCCTGTGGTTTTCTGAACATAACGCGCAAACCAAATGGCGGTTTTTGGTTATAAAACTAATCTTTATCGAACAAAAAGAACATTTATTGTGTAACTGGGAGTCTCGTGAGTACAAACATCCGAAGATTATCAAAGGTAAGCGATTCATTTTATTGCTTTTCTGACTTTCGTGACCAAGCTAATTTAAGGCTAGCTGTTCTTAGTGTTTTGTCTGGTGATTGATAAACTCACAAACGCTTGGATTGCTTTCGCTGTAAAGCATATTTTCAAAATCTGATACGATAGGTGGATTAACAACAAGCTAAGCTGTGTTTTGGTATATTTCACTTGTGATTTCATGATTATAAATAGTTTTAGTATTTGTTTTTAATTTGGCGCTCTGCAGTTTAGCGATTGTTGTTGATAAATGATCCCGGTAACGGGATATTAAATCGGTCGACCTCTAGTCAATACGGAAAATTTCAATACGGAAGGTTTGAAGGTTTCTTCAAGTGCAGTCACAAAAACTATCAAGCGTTACGATGAAAGTGTCTCTCATGAGGACCGCCACAGGAAAGGAATACCCAGAGTTACTGCTGCTGCAGAGGATAAATTCATTAGAGTTACCAGCCTCAGAAATTGCAGCCCAAATAAATGCTTCACAGAGTTCAAGTACAGACACATCTCAACATTAACTGTTCAGAGAAGACTGTGTGAATCAGGCCTTCATGCTCGAACTGCTGCAAAGATACCAGCTCTAAAGGACACCAATAAGAAGAAAATACTTTCTTGGGCCAAGAAACATGAGCAATGGACATTATACCGGTGGAAATCTGTCCTTTGGTCTGATGAGTCCCAATTTGAGATTTTTGGATCCAAACGTCGTGTCTTTGTGAGACGCAGAGTAGGTGAACGGATGATCTCCGCATGGGTAGTTCCCAACGTGAAGCATGGAGGAGGAGGAGGTGTGATGGTGCTTTGCTGGTGACACTGTCAGTGATTTATTTAGAATTCAAGGCACACTTAACCAGCATGGCTATCACAGCATTCTGCAGTGATACGCCATCCCATCTGGATTGCGCTTAGTGGGACAATCATTTGTTTTTCAACAGGACAATGACCCAACACACCTCCAGGCTGTGTAAGGGCTATTTGAACAAGAAGGAGAGTGATGTAGTGCTGCATTAGATGACCTGGCCTCCACTAGATGACCTGGCCTCCACAATCACTCGACCTCAACCCAATTGAGATGGTTTGGGATGAGTTGCACCGCAGAGTGAAGGAAAATCAGCCAACAAGTGCTCAGCATATGTGGGAACTCCTTCAAGACTGTTGGAAACACATTACAGGTGAAGCTGGTTGAAAGAATGCCAAGAGTGTGCATCAAGGCAAAGGGTGGCTACTTTGAAGAATCTAAAATATATTTTGATTTGTTTAACACTTTTTTGGTTACTACATGATTCCATATGTGTTATATCATAGTGTTGATGTCTTCACTATTCTTCTACAATGTAGAAAATAGTCAAAAATAAAGAAAACCCCTTGAATGAGTAGATGAGTCCAACATTTTGACTGGTACTGTAGAAGAACCATTACAAAACCAGAGTAACACATCGAACCTGGTGTGTTTAGGGCAACCAACCTAGCAGGATGGGTCCATGAAGTGCTTTGCCTGGTCCATTTACACATTCATCTCTTGGCCAAATCAGGAAGCACATTAAGTGTTCTCACACATCACACGTCACTCGCTTGACCTTTCAGTGTGACAACAGCCTGCGGGAACATTGCAAGGCTCCACTCTCTTGCCTCTTAGTTTTGCCCCTGTGCTTCTGGCCTGTTTACAGACACTTTGATATGCAAGCATCTGCGCTCCCTCCAGGCAGGGAAAAGCAACACGCTACACAAGAGATAAACAAAGCTCCTTCTCCTCAGCCCTCTCCAAACGACACCCACGAGAGACTCTCTAACACTGAAGGGCCTGGATGTGCTAATTATCCAGTCAGTTGATGGTCTTTGTTAAGAGCACTGGTGTTTTCTAGGGCAACTTGAATTACCATGTTAATGAATGGTTAGGTTGTAGGTGGTTGGGAACCTTTTCTATTCTAGGTAGACCTTGAGGGAGAGACTCATCTCTGTCATTGGTCTAGAAATATTAGTGTCGATTATAGGCCTATTCCATTGACGTACGAAGGAATACGCATACTGAAATGTCACAAAAAGGATAAGGATATAGCTTGTCTGTGATCACTTGCACAGTTACCCTGTTTGCCCTCTGAATATCTAAGAGAGTGAAAAACCGATGAGCTGGAGCCACAAGAGACAGCTGCTCTGTCTGGATAGATCACAGTGGCCTGTTCTCTTTGAAACACAATCACAAACCTCACTGCAACTTTTCCTCTGAGAGATGAAATCCGAGAGATGTTAGAATGACTATGATGGAGAAACGGAGAGCTGAGAAAGGCAAAAGAGAAGGATTGAAGGCGAGAGCCTCGAACGAGGGGTAATGGGGGATGGATCTGTCAATAGGGGATAAAACCTAGCCGGCAAGAGTTCATTAATCACTTTCTATTAGCCAACCATGATGAGAGACTTAGACTGGAGACCTGCAAGAGGAAAATACAATTTATCCCCCCTTTTCATCCCACAGCAGTCACTAGACTAACCAGGGGACTCGAAACCCGAAGAAAACGACCCCTTGAAAACTAATATGGGGCTATAAGAGAAGGATCTAAATCACTATCTATGGCAGCCAGGGAGCACCAAACCCCCAAAACACTAATCAACACTGACACCTCCAACTATTCATTTCATGTTCGAAACCGATAAACAGCCTGTGGAATTTTGCAAAGTTAACATTAGATGGAGGCATTCCGAAGTTGCTCTTGTCTTTCTAATTGGTTGAGTCACTGGAGGAAAGTGTTTGATCAGAGTATTGCGTCTTCATATGAAATCGTCAGGATGTGCATCAGGATTTTGGGGAGTTTGTTTTCGTTTCGGTAGCGGAGGAGAGTGACATTCTACCACCTTAATTCATTTACTCAGCAGCACAAAGACAAATACACTTAACTTTCAGTCTGCCCTCACACCTCTCTATTTCCCACAGTATTAAGTGTAGCCTTGTATTATTCACTAGTCTTTGTGGAGAAAATCAACATGGCTTCTGCTGTTTCTGTCACTCACAAAGCTCTTTAGTGGATCAATCTGAAACCCGAGGAACCATCTACACCGAACAAAAATACAAAAGCAACATGCGACAATTTCAAAGAGTGTACTGAGTTACAGTTCATATAAGGAAATGAGTCAATTGAAATACATTCCTTAGGCTCTAATCTATGGATTTCACATGACTGGGAATACAGATATGCATCTGTTGGTCACAGATACCTTATAAAAAGGTAGTGGCATGGATCAGAAAACCAGTCAGTATCTGGTGTGACCATCATTTGCCTCATGCAGCACAATACAGAAGAGTTGATCAGGTTGTTGATTGTGACCTGTGGAATGTTGTCCCACTCCTCTTCTATGGCTGTGCGAAGTTGCTGGATATTGGTGGGACATTATTACGAAAAGGTAACCGCCACACTGAAACTTTTACCTTGAACGAATAACGTCGCATCGCTTATTGATGCTGACTTGACACATGCACCGCGTCCACAGTGGTGAAACGGCTAGATGTTCCGACTCTGAGGGGTTTTGCGCTGCACACACTCACTGATCAATACAATAACATTCTCGCCCACCCCCACACACACTGATCCAATGAAATGGCAGACTTCTTGACACACACACACACACACACAGATCCAATAAAAAAATTATTCTGCAACACTGTTTTATTTTGTGTGTGAGACGTGTGAGAGTGTGAGACGTCCAATCAGATCATCTTCTGACAGCTAGCTTGATTGACAGCTAAATACGCAGATGTGTTCTGCAGGCATTGCACATGTGGATAGTTAGCTGCCATTTAAGATTTTTTAAAGGTGCAGCTTCCTCTTCATCTACTGCTGCGTCCAATGTCAATAACAAGGCAGACAACCCGGTCCCGGTCAAGAAGAGAAAATACGATCCCGACATCATCAAATGTGGTTTTAAAAATGGCGGCGGAAGAAATGGCAGCAGTTTTACGGGCGCCCAACCAATTGTGCTATTATGTGGGGGTTTTGGCGTTATTTGTAACTTATTTTGTACATAATGTTTCTGCAACCGTAACTTACGGCAAAAAAGAGCTTCTGGATATCAGGACACTCACCTCGGATTAGACAAAGATTTTTTCTTCAACAAACAAGACGCACAAGACATCCTCCAAACATCCGGCATCCACGTTGTTTGCAAGAGGATGCAACGCAGGTAGAGAGGACAAAGAGCCGGATGCCTGGTCAGGGCCCGAAAAGGCGAGTGGGAAAGCTGCCGTTACCATCTATACTACTCGCCAACGTGCAATCATTGGACAATAAACTAGACGAGGTACGATCACAAATATACTACCAACGGGACATCAAAAACTGTAATATCCTATGTTTCACGGATTCGTGGCTGAATGACGACATGGATATTCAGCTAGCGGGATACACGCTGCACCGGCAAGATAGAACAGCACACTAAGACGAGGGGCGGCGGTCTGTGCATATTTGTAAACAACAGCTGGTGCACGAAATCTAAGGAAGTCTCTAGATTTTGCTCACCTGAAGTAGAGTATATTGTGATAAATTGCAGGCCACACTACTTGCCTAGAGAGTTCTCAGCTATACTTTTCGTGGCTGTTTATTTACCACCACAGACAGATGCTGGCACCAAGACCACACTCAGTCAGATGTATAAGGAAATAAGCAAACAGGGTACCACTCACCCAGAGGTGGCGCTACTAGTGGCCGGAGACTTTAATGCAGGGAAACTTAAATCAGTTCTACCAAATTTCCATCAACATGTTAAATGTGCAACCAGAGGGAAAACAATTCTAGATCACCTGTACTCCACACACAGAGACGCGTACAAAGCTCTCCCTCGCCCTCCATTTGGTAAATCCGACCACAACTCTATCCTCCTGATTCCTGCTTACAAGCAAAAATTAAAGCAGGAAGCACCAGTGACTCGGTCTATAGAAAAGTGGTCAGATGAAGCAGATGCTAAACTACAGGACTGCTTTGCTATCACAGACTGGAACATGTTCTGGGATTCCTCCGATGGCATTGAGGAGTACACCACATCAGTCACTGGCTTTATCAATAAGTGCATCGAGGACGTCGTCCCCACAGTGACTGTACGTACATACCCCAACCAGAAGCCATGGATTGCAGGCAACATTTGCACTGAGCTAAAGGGTAGAGCTGCCGCTTTCAAGGTGCGGGACTCTAACCCAGAAGATTACAAGAAATCCTGCTATGCCCTGCGACGAAACATCAAACAGGCAAAGTGTCAATACAGGGCTAAGATTGAATCATACTACACCGGCTCCGGCGCTCGTCTTATGTGGCAGGGCTTGCAAACTATTACAGACTACAAAGGGAAGCACAGCCACAAGCTGCCCAGGGACATGAGCCTACCAGACGAGCTAAATCACTTCTATGCTCGCTTTGAGCATGAGAGCATCAGCTGTTCCAGGCGACTGTGTGATCACGCTCTCCGTAGCCAACGTGAGTAAGACCTTTAAACAGGTCAACATACACAAGGCTGCGGGGCCAGATGGATTACCAGGACGTGTGCTCCGCGCATGTGCTGACCAACTGGCAGGTGTCTTCACTGACATTTTCAACATGTCCCTGATTAAGTCTGTAATACCAACATGTTTCAAGCAGACCACCATAGTCCCTGTGCCGAAGAACACAAAGGCAACCTGCCTAAATGACTACAGACCCATAGCACTCACGTCTGTAGCCATGAAGTGCTTTGAAAGGTTGGTAATGGCTCACATCAATACCATTATCCCAGAAACCCTAGACCCACTCCAATTTGTATACCGCCCAAACAGATCCACAGATGATGCAATCTCTATTGCACTCCACACTGCCCTTTCCCACCTGGACAAAAGGAACACTTACGTGAGAATGTTATTCATTGAGTACAGCTCAGCGTTCAAAACCAGTACACTCAAAGCTCATCACTAAGCTAAGGATCCTGGGACTAAACACCTCCCTCTGCAACTGGATCCTGGACTTCCTGACAGGCCGCTCCCAGGTGGTGAGGGTAGGTAGCAACACATCTGCCATGCTGATCCTCAACACTGGAGCTCCCCAGGGGTGCGTGCTCAGTCCCCTCCTGTACTCCCTGTTCACCCACGACTGCATGGTCAGACACGACTCCAACACCATCACACCATCACTCAGACGACACAACAGTGGTAGGCCTGATCACAGACAACGACGAGACTGCCTATAGGGAGGAAGTCAGAGACCTGGCCGGGTGGTGCCAGAATAACAACCTATCCCTAAACGTAACAAAGACTAAGGATATTATTGTGGACTACAGGAAAAGGAGGACAGAGCACGCCCCCATTCTCATCGACTGGGCTGTAGTGGAGCAGGTTGAGAACTTCAAGTTCCTTGGTGTCCACATCAACAACAAACTAGAATGGTCCAAACACACCAAGACAGCCGTGAAGAGGGCACAACAAAGCCTATTCCCCCTCAGGAAACGAAAAAAATTTGGCATGGGTTCTGAGATCCTCAATAGGTTTTACAGCTGCAACATCGAGAGCATCCTGACTGGTTGCATCACTGACTGGTACGGCAACTGCTCGGCCTCTGACCGCAAGGTACTACAGAGGGTAGTGCATACGGCCCAGTACGTCACTGGGGCTAAGCTGCCTGCCATCCAGGACCTCTACACCAGGCGGTGTCAGAGGACGGCCCTAAAAATTGTCAAAGACCCCAGCCACCCCAGTCATAGACTGTTCTCTCTACTACCGCATGGCAAGCAGTACTGGAGTGCCAAGTCTAGGACAAAAAGGCTTCTCAACAGTTTAAACCCCCAAGCTATAAGACTCCTGAACAGGTAATCAAATGGCTACCCAGACTATTTGCATTGTGTGCCCCCCCCAACCCCCCCACCTCTCTTTTTACGCTGCTGCTACTCTCTGTTTATCATATATGCATAGTCACTTTAACTATACATTCATGTACATACTACCTCAATTGGGCTGACCAACCAGTGCTCCCGCACAGTGGCTAACCGGGCTTTCTGCATTGTGTCCCACCCACCACCCGCCAACCCCTCTTTTACGCTACTGCTACTCTCTGTTCATCATATATGCATAGTCACTTTAATCATATCTACATGTACATACTACCTCAATCAGCCTGACTAACCGGTGTCTGTATGTAGCCTCGCTACTGTATATAGCCTGTCTTTTTACTGTTGTTTTATTTCTTTACCTACCTATTGTTCACCTAACACCTTTTTTTGCACTATTGGTTAGAGCCTGTAAGTAAGCATTTCACTGTAAGGTCTCCACCTGTTGTATTCGGCGCACGTGACAAATAAACTTTGATTTGATTTACAAATAAGACAGACAGGGTGAGTGTAGACCGCAGTGCGTCCTATGCAATGAGCTAATGTTAGCTAATGAGAGCATGAAACCCTTCCAAAATGAAAAGGGATCTGGACACTAAGCATCCAAGACACAAAGATAAGACAGCTGACTTTAAAAAAAAGAAGGAAATGTCAATATCTGGAGGCCTCACAAGATTCATTGAAGAACGTATGCACGGTACAAGAAAAGGCGCTTCGCATCATCCTTGTGGCCCAGCGCATTGCTAAGTGCAAAGCCCACACCAGCGCAGAGGATCTCATACCCCCTGCTGCGATTGATATGTGAACTGGAATCTTGGGAGAGTTTGCTGACAAACAACTTTAAACCACATCCCTATCCAATGACACCACGAAGAGGAGAATTCGGGACAGACATCAGAGCGCATCAGTGCAAATGGCCATTACGCACTGCAGCTAGATGAATCCACTGATGTGGCTAACCATACAGTCCAATGGGATGGGATAAGAACTTTGAGGAGCAGTTCCTTTTTAGCGCGGATTTGCCCACCACCACCACTGCAGAGGCTGTCTTTAACACAATGAAAATGTACTTGGGCTCCGTGGGACTGGCCTGGGATGGGTGCGTCGGTGTGACCACTGATGGGACAGCTGCCATGATGTGAAAGCACCCCGTTGTAGTAAAGCAGATCCTGGAGAGAGCACCGAGTGCGACGTGGAACCACTGCTTCCTACATAGGGAGGCATTGGCAGCGAAGGACATGGTGCCTGAGCTCCACGCCACTCTCCAGGATGTGATCAAGCTTTCCCTAAAACTCTTTTTGATATAGTTGACACGCAGGTGTTTCAGGCCTTCTGCAGGGATATGGGGAGGGAGCACCATCAGGTGCTTTATCATGCAGAGGTCCGCTGGCTTTCCAGGTGTAAAGTGTTGGGTCGCTTTTATGAGCTTTGAGCAGAGATTGCTGCGTTTCTTTTGGTAAACAAGTCACCTCTGCCTGAACTTTCCGATTGTGAGGAAACGCTCGCGCAGGTTCCCTACCTGGTGGATATTTTTGATCTGAATTCTCTCAATGTGTCAATGCAAGGGAGGTTTGCACAATCAATTATGAACAGAGGGACAAAGTGGATGCCTTCAAGATGAAGCTTACCGTTTGGGCAAATCATGTTTCTAACGGGAGGGTTGACATGTTTCCCAATGCTGATTTCAAGATTCAGAATCCGATCAACAAAGCGCACGGCGAAACACCGTTAAATAGCATCTTGTCAAGCTGCAGGGAAAGTTTTGCAACTACTTCCCGGAAGAGAACAGGAGACAAGATGACTGGATACGGGGACCCCTATCTAGTGGAGATGGGAAGCATCACGTTGCCAAGCAACGGAGAGGATCTGCTGGTGGAGCTGTCATTTGATCGTGGACTGAGCTCCCGGAAATGACACTGCCACAGTTCTGGTGCAGCGTAATGGGAGAGTATCCTGCTCTCGCCTGTCTTGCAGTCAAAATCATACTACCGTTCAGCACTACCTATCTGTGTTAGTGAGTTATTGTTCAATGTGTTAATTATTCTGACATTCATTTGACATTTTATTGAACTGGTCCAAAACGTACACCTTAAAAACCATTTCACGGTTGTGAAACTATTCACATGGTAATTGCTGATTAAGAAATGCTTATGATTGTTGCTTTTCTATTTGAAACACTGGTATGTGTTACTTTTCCTGAACATTATTGGATTGCTTTTGATGTCATGTTGTGAGTCTGACCATTTATTACTCCCCACTCCTGAACTGGTGGCCTAATTAAATAGCTTATTCTCTTCAATTGGTAAATGTTTTCTCAGTTAATATGTCTGTGTAATGACTTTCTTTAATACCATAATAGTAGCCCGTTGAGACAGAGTCTATTTTGCAAGTGAAGCCTGCCCAAGAAGGCAGCTGCAATACAACATTACTCAATTGCCATTGTCAAATTTGGGTCCCCAGCCAAAACCGATTGAGAACCACTTGGTTAGAGCATGAATGACTGCGTTGTTAGTGGTTTAATTAGGTGCATAAGGTTCCGTAGCGTTAACGTGTGGGGAAAATATGTAATTTTAACATTCTCTTTTGCCACTTTGTAAAACTAAATGGCTGAGCCTAAAAACGGATCAAGGTTTGGAACAATCCCTATAAGTCAATTAGATCCCTGCCCCAGTTCCCAAAGTATGGTGACTTTGACCTAAAATGGCCTGGCGTCCATAACAGGACAGATATCCGTCCACTCAGACGAGGAGACCCTCTGGGACAATTGATCGGAGGAGTTGGAGAATGGTGACAGATTGACCTCGCTAGCCCAGTGACAAAGTGCGGCCGGGAGTGTAAATCCTCACTGGGTGTCTTTATGATGCTGACGAGGTTGCTGTTTGTCATGGGCTGCCGTTACTTAGTGTCTCTTGCCCTGGCTCTCTCTGCCAAGACCAGGAGCTACTGCTGCACACCCACATCGATAGTCATCTTCATATTGCCCAACTGCTGCCAGAGGGAAAGACTGAAAAACTGTGTGTGTGTGTGAACTCGTGTGTGAGTGAGCGGGTGGGAGAAGAAAGAAAAACAGAGGAAGAAAGGGCGGGAGTAGAGAGTTAGAAAGGAGAGCGAGAAAGGAGAGAGACATGGCTTGCGTTGTGTGTCTAAAATGGTATACATGTTCTGTACAAACACCGTTCTTTGCACGTCGACATCTATTGACATCTAAGTCCAGCTCATCTAAGTTCACAGCAACTACTAAGAGCACGTCAAACCCGTCACTCAGGAGGTTTGAGTAGATTTCAGTATAATTTCCCAAGAGGGACAACGCCGAAGTGCTCTAGGGAATAGCCAGATCAATGAATAGACAATAGAAAATGCTTGACCTCAGACAATGTATCACCTTAACACATTAAAGACATCTCTTAGCCAGTACATCTCAGAGAGATGATATTTGATTAGTGACTAAACCAAATTGCCTTTGGACAAAATGAACTATCCCAATGAGGGACTTACACAAAGTGTGGGAACAGAGTGGAACGGAGGGCCTATAACTAGTCCGTTAGCAACAGGGCACACAAAGCCTGGCGGCGCTTACCTTGCTGGCTGGCACCATCACTCTCACTCACTCAGTTTTCCACATCATGTCCAAACTGGCAGACCTCTCTGTTCCCGACTCCAAGAAGAAGTCTATTATCATGGAATTACTCAATGGGGAGGCCAATGACCTCCTCTCTCGCGCTCCTCTCTCTTTCTCTCCATGCTTCCACATACATTCTCTCTTACTCGCACCCTTTTTTATTCATCCAATCCCACAGCGCACAGAGTTCTGGGAGAGTTCAAATCATCCCATGGCACAGTAACAAATCGTGGTTAGAATGGATCAGTTGTTCAGGGTTGGCCACACAAGACATCTTTTACTCCATCTGGAATGCCCTATATAGCTCTGGCAAACTGCCCCACCCCCTGGACAGGACTTTGGGTCAGTAAGGGGACAATCGGCTTAAAATCAACCTGGCACACTAAGAGCACTGGTGATAACCTTATTAAGTGTATGCCATCCTAACAAGTGCCAAGTCAGACAGCCTACTTCTAGTGTTGGGGTAGTTGATTGGTACTCCAACATAAATGGCAGAGTAACTATCCAATAAGATAGGAGGGATTGAAAACTTGGTCAATCAGGGGACACCAGATGGCCTAAAATCAACCGCAGCACTAAGGCCACTACTAAGAGTGTTTGTGGTAGACGATTGGTCCTCCAACATGAATGGCAGAGATAATATCCAATGAGTGAGTCTGATCTTACCGAGTTCAGGTCCAGGCTGGTCTCCACCCACTCCTTTGCGTCATTGTATTCGTCCATTAATCCCATTATATACAGCGTGTCCAGAGAATCCACGATGGAGGCTCCCCTCAGACCACCTGCAAAACACACGGGACACAGAACAGTCAGAACCATGGGGTATAGGGACTTGCCGTGCCAGACATCACACTGCATTCTCGTTCTGGGTGAATTTAGAATGACTAGAGGTGAGGCTCAGAGACAGAAAGCAGACAGAAGTACCAAGACCGCAAAGTAAAGTTAAGCCAAGCCCTGAAATGCCAAACCCCAGCTATCACATCTGCATCTTTAATCTTGAATTATGGTATGACATTGTGTAGGCTAGATGAAAGGCATCTACCTCCAAGATGAACATTAACAGTCTAGCCTGCTGCGTTCCTAATTGCATTCAGTGCTGGAACTGTGATCCCTATGCTCCAATGGCTGGTTGTAGATGCACTTCATTTGAGCTTATTAAATTCCCTTCACAACCTTAATAAGAAATGCTCAGAGGCTTTTATTCAATCCCACAGCCCTTAAGAGCAAGATTGGACGGTCTTTTTCTTCTCATATGAAGAAATATGCGATACGCGGCTGGCTGTAATGGAAAGAGCTGTGAACAGAGGAATCGGTGTCCTCATTGTGTTACTGAGCAAAAGAGTTGCAGGAGAGACACACCAACTGGAAGCCTGAAAATGGAGTAATAACAAGAGCGGAAACTAGGCCAAGATATACCGCAGGACTGGCCATTACATGCACTGTAGGGCTTGAAAACAGAACTAGAAGGTACAGTAACTCATCCGTCTGAAAAATATGATGTGCACCTTCATGTTCACCCGTAAACAGAGCTCAACACAGATACGGTGTCTATCTGATGCAACAACACGTCAACGCAACAACACATCAACACAGCAGCCTGGCACATGAAAGCGGTGCGGTTCTTATGAGCAGTTATTGTGTGGCTCGGCAGATACGCAAATGTAAAATCGTACCTTGAGGCGACAAAACATTCACGAAGCAGAGGCAACGGAACACAGGAGGCGAGAAGGGGAGCGATAGTTTCTCTAACCCGAGTCATTTGAATTTGGCCGGACTGTGCAATGCAGTGGGCGGCTAAGACGCCAGGGTTTGGCTTGTCTGATGTGGTTTGTGTGGCGGAGACAGACGTCAAACTCTCTTATCGTCATGCAAGCCTCCTCCCTGCAAACCCCAACTCAGCTTTCCTCTGACCCTCGAATATTTCTGCCTCAGATTTCTTTTTAATCTAAATAATCATAGCCTACATGTAATAGTAGCCTACAATATGTGCTTTTCAGATTACCCAGAAAGCCTCTCACATTGTTGACCTTTCACCCTACCACATTGCCTACTGTGGTCAGCTGATAAGGTAAGAGGAGAGGGTGATGGTGCAGGGATGAGGGTTCATAGGTGACATGGCTGAGTGATTGGTATCATATACATACTATCAGCCCCATGTCATATATTAGGGCTGTTGGTCACCTGGATAGTCCAGATTTTCCATCTGTAGATGCTCTACAGATGGTCATACTATCAACAAACTATACGTTGCTAAGCAACTGCTTTCTAATGTTACGGTTAGGGTTAGAATAAGGGTAAAGGTTAGGGCTAGGGTTAAGTTTCGGGTTAGAGCTAGGGTCAGTTTTAGTAGATAGAGAGTATTACCAGGCTATTTACTCGATTTTATCCCTTGGAGGACTGCAGTGCCTTTCTCACTCATAATTCTTTACACGGCCACTTTGCTCCAAAACCTTTAAGTCTGATGTGTGGTTGCAGGGCTCAGTGACAGGGCTCTCAGTGTGTTGTCTCTCCACTGCCACGGTCAGTCGCCTCCCATCTAAAACATGCACCCACCCACCAACCAACCACGCAGCTAGTCACCTCCCATCTAACACACACCCCTACCCACCAACCACGCAGCTAGTCACCTCCCATCTAACACACACCCCTACCCACCAACCACGCAGCTAGTCACCTCCCATCTAACACACACCCCTACCCACCAACCACGCAGCTAGTCACCTCCCATCTAACACACACCCCTACCCACCAACCACGCAGCTAGTCACCTCCCATCTAACACACACCCCTACCCACCAACCACGCAGCTAGTCACCTCCCATCTAACACACATCTCAGCCCACTTCAGCTGGGTTGACCCTGACAGGGATTCACCTTACATTGAGAATGAGAGGGCACTGCTACCGTCCAGCTATAGCTAAGCACATAGCGGCCGATTCAGAGGAGAGATAAGCATGCATAACTTGGGCACTGCTACCCTACAGCTAGAGTCACTGCCCAGTCACGGGAAATCCATAGATTAGGGCCTAATTAATTAATTAAAATTGACTGATTTCCTTATATGAACTGTAACTCTTTTATATTTTTGTTCGGTAGTTTCATATACGCTATGAATGTAATGTACGTCACTGACATCTTGCCGACACTGTGAAAACTCTGTGAACCAAAGTGAACTTTTTCCTGTCTCTAGCAGGTCTCGTTGCGAAGTCCGTTGCCAGCAAACAAAGACTCTCAAAAGCATATTCTCCATTTCCGTTTGTGAAGGACTCTCACTATGCATAGTGAGCACTTGACTGTACTGTTGCAATTTGTTGACAAATCATGTTACAGAGCACACAGAGGAAAAAAACGATAGCTAATACTCCTCAATACCGATCCCGGCGGCGGCGAACGTCGGGGCGCAGTGGAGTGAGGAAAACTCCTATTGAAAACAGCAGCAACTAAGCACAGATGATTGATGGACTCAGGTGAGAGAGGTAACATATCAATCCATCACACATTACTCCCAGGGCCCCATGGCGTGGCCCAAACATAAACTTTATTTATTTCAGAGGCCCTTCACCAAGGTGCCTTGGTGGCTGTATGAGCACTTGGTGCAGGTAGGGTTACTGGGGTATTTATCAATACATTTTACACACAGGAGTGGCTTTGGTCATCACATTCAGGTAATAGTTTTTTTTATCCGTTATTTTACCAGGTAAGTTGACTGAGAACACGTTCTCATTTGCAGCAACGACCTGGGGAATAGTTACAGGGGAGAGGAGGGGGATGAATGAGCCAATTGTAAACTACCGACCATAAAATACCGACCATTAACCATCAAAGCTTAAGTGAGGAATCTATAATCTAACCTTGACAGTCAGCCACAAAAACAACAACAACATCCATCCATCTATAGATTCTCGGTGTAGTGAGTGCCACACGCGAGTGCTGGGAGACACATGAGACAGTAGAAATGATTGTGTAATAACAGCTGCTCGCCAAACTGAAATGTAATCACATATCATGTGTTTAAATTCATACCAATTAATTATAAGATAACCATTTGAAATGCTGTAATAAACTGTTTCGATATGCTCCCATATACCAAATTGATTAAAAAAAAGAGCAAACATTGCAATTGCTACGCAACCATAATTACTTTAACATTAATTTAAGCAAATATGAATTAATCTAATTTCTTCCCCCTAGCAACTCAGGAGCTCCTGTACAGGAGCATGTCACAGTAGAGTCATTCATATCATGTATTGTGTGTGTGTGAGAGAGAGAGCGAGAGAGAGAAAGAGAGAGCGTGGGTGTGTGTTTGTGTGTGTGAGAGAGAGAGAGTGTGTGTGTATGTGTTTTCCAGCATGTGTATGTGTGTGTGTGTGTGTGTACAAGCATGTGCGTGTGTGTTCATGGGTATATATTCTATGTTGGAGATGAGTGCGAGAGACTGTATGTGTGTTACTGTGCATTGTGTGTACAGAGTGCAGGGAAAACCTATTTGTGAGACATTGGCTGGTGGATGTTCATTTATCAAAGCTGTCACTGGCTAGGCAACAGGGTCAGGTTGGCTATACGAGAGAGCCTGGATATACATGATCAATCAATCACTCACTCAGGTCCACACACACACACACACACACACACACACACACACACACACACACACACACACACACACACACACACACACACACACACACACACACACACACACACACACACACACACACACACACACACACACACACACAATTGTGCACATGCAGCACACACGGCAACAAATTCCATCAGACTGAAATGGTGTTAACCATTGAGACAAACGGCATGACAGAACAACATTCCCTCTGAGTAACCTCTTACCCTATAGGGCTAATCAACAAATAAACTGTTCTGTTCATTCAAGTTAAAGAAACAAAATGGATGACTTGATCACCTCTCTGCATTGACAATATTGAAATGCTATTCAATAGGCTATAACTTAATTAGCTCTCTCAGGGACAATTTTGAAGGCCTTTTTGGAGAACCCATACTTACTGTACATTCTGTATGGAACATTAGCCACCTTTCAGTGAGGACCATCAGTAATTACCATTGACGAAGGAAGAATAACCAGAGACAAAAAAAATTATCTACATTGCTAATTTGTTCAGCCATCTTGTTCAATTAAGCTCTCAAACTTCTACCAGAAACCGTGAGAGAAATAGCCCGGTAGCATAACAAGGTGATTTGAATAGATAGAGACTCTGGTATATCATATTCATTACACCACTCTTGTATTACTGATTGCGGGTGTCCAATTACCATCACCAGGGTAATGCAAGCCTCATTAACGTCAACGCATCTGTCCATGTAGCTTCCTGTTCAGGTCCAGTGAGTGGTAGCTGGGGTACAGCTTTAGCCTTCGACGTGTCAGTGTTCAGGAATCTAATTTGTTGAACGTACTTAGAGGTGTCTGTGTAGCATGGAACTGCAATGAGTGTAAGGGGGGGGGGGGGGGGGGGTAAAATGTGTTATGAACGTGTTCCGGGAAAAAGAGAGAGGGGGGGGGGGGTCTTAACAGCAAAGAGAACGGTAAGGAGGAGGAATGTAAGAAATACCAAGGCTATCAATCAGAGTGGAGTTTTCAGCAGTATTTTATTTTTTATTTAACCTTTATTTAACTATCAGTATGGAATATCAATGTCAGAGTTTAACCTCAGATACACAACTGACAGCAGAGTCAATGAGAATCAATACAGGACGAGTGGCCAAAATTAATTTGACCTATTCGAGCTGACGATCGCTAAACCTTAACGAATGTACTTTCCCTCATGGGGTAATTGTTACAATGTTATATCCTTAGTTTCAAGAATTTCCATCAGGGATGTCCTCTTTCCTTTCATGTCATGCGGTGTCTGTCGCAAGTGTGACATTCTTCTGGATCGTCAGACCTTTGTGTCCTCGGGTTTGCCAGCTACCCCTTGGATATTTCTAATACAATCATTCTTTTTTTGTCTACAGTTCCCAGTCAGAGTAGCTGTCTGGAGCCCAGTGAGTTTTGCCCTCTCGGGAGAAACATCCACCTCCACATCCTGCTGAAACCACCTACTGTGGGCAAAACAACCACAGGCTGTAAGAGAAATGTCTGGCTCACCTTACCTTGTTTCAGTCTACTACGAATAAGTCAGAGAGATTGGTGACAACGTAAAAAAAAAGCGCCACTTTTGTCAAAACACACTGTATTACCTGAAATGGTTATTGGTACAAAATAGTTTCCGACCCACTTCAATCTCACGGAACCTCCCCAAGAGAGCATTCCACCCACACCGACCTAGATCCCTTGAGGCCAATGAACTCTCAAACCTCTCTAACTCCCTAATGGTGAACATCACACATTCTCTGGTCACTGGAAGTAAACTGTGAAATGATCAGCAGTATATAGGCAACAGCAATAGAGCCTCTGTTTGAATCAAACATAAAAGCGACATGATTGCCATGGAGACAAAGCTGCAGTGATAGGATCTGTTTACTGATGCACATGATCTAATCCATCAGCCTGAGGGGAGCTGACCCTGTTCAATGTGAAGACGTGTGTGTTTATGTGTTTGTCTGTGTGCGTGTGCGTGTGCGTCTGTGTCTGTGTCTGTGTCTGTGTGTGTGTGTGTGTGTGTGTGTGTGTGTGTGTGTGTGTGTGTGTGTGTGTGTGTGTGTGTGTGTGTGTGTGTGTCTGACAGTGATGTAGCACCGGTGTCGAGTCCCAACCGGCTGTAGCAGAGAGCTGGGAGAGGATTAGGCAGGGAGAGAGTGGGAGACAGTGTGTGTAAAGTCTGCCTCTCGATGTACAGCCACACAGAGCAGACACACACCGGCTGGTGACCTGCTCTAACGTCCAGCTGAATGCTGATTCAAACCATTTACCAGCATAGAAAATGTCATAAATGGGAATGTACTTCAGAACGGTTCAAGGCAATAATACCTGTTGACAACTTACTTGTAGACAATCTGGGCTGGGCGATAAGATGATATATATCGTGTGACGATAGAAAAACGTCTATCGTTTCATATTATGCTCTATCGTGCATTTCGTGGTGTCGCAAATCCCACTCTTTACGGCAATATTTTTTGGCAATTGGACGTCGCTTTGCGCTCTTCCACACGTGCCATGTGAAAGGAAATGTGCAACACAAACAAACATGGAGGAAAGTGAACGTGACACAGAGCACGGAGACACGGAGCTCGTACCTAAAAGAGGGGCTACTTCGGTCGCATGGACGTGGTTTGGGTATGAAAAGTCTGACACGGACCAGAAAACCGTCCTCTGCAAAATATGGCGCAGGCCTGTCTTGACAACAGGCTCAAACACCACTAACCTCTTTTACCACCTACGCTAGAATCATGTGAAACAGGTGGCCTCCCGGGTGGCGCAGTGGTCTAGGGCACTGCATCGCAGTGCTAGCTGTGCCACCAGAGACTCTGGGTTCGAGCTCAAGTCCATGGGGCGACGCACAATTGGCCTAGTGTCGTCCGGGTTAGGGAGGGTTTGGCCGGTAGGGATATCCTTGTCTCATCGCGCACCAGCGACTCCTGTGGCGGGCCGGGCGCAGTGCACGCTAACCAGGTCGCCAGGTGCACGGTGTTTCCTCCGACACATTGGTGCGGCTGGCTTCCGGGTTGGAGGCGCGCTGTGTTAAGAAGCAGTGCGGCTTGGTTGGGTTGTGTTTCGTAGGACGCATGGCTTTCGACCTTCGTCTCTCCCGAGCCCGTACGGGAGTTGTAGCGATGAGACAAGATAGTAACTACTAACAATTGGATACTACGAAATTGGGGAGATAAGTGGGTAAAATTAAAATAAAATAAAAAGATTCATGTGAAACAGTACGGCGAGAGTCTACAGATGAGACCCAAAAACGTACAGTCGAGTGCTCAAAACAAACCCCCGACTCAGACGTTACAAGAGGCTTTTTCCCGCAGCACACCATATGGCAAAGAATCACGAAGATGGAAGGAGATAACAGCTGCCGTTACAACTTACATCTGCAAAGACATGGCCCCAATTTACACGGTCGAGAAACGGGGGTTTCGTAAATTGGTGCTAACACTCGACCAAAGGTACCAAATACAAATTGATGTGAGACACGTATTAATGCCAAAATAACATGCAAAACAGGCAAGCCCCCAAAAATATATACATATTTTAGGCCTATATTTATTTTGTTTGCAACTATAGTTGAAGTGTTTTCTATTTACCTTTTTAGATTTTATACATGAATACATTTTGTTACATGCTTAATTGAAAATTTGCACAAAGGTTCTAAATAAAAGGAGAAATAATCAAACATGAGTAAGTACCTTTTATTTGTTGAGTATAATTCAAAATGTAATAAGAAATAGGCCTTTACATGTGGCCATTTTATTAAAACTATTTATTCATTGAATGTACAGAAAATGTGCTATATCGTGATATGTATCGTTATATGAAATGGGATATGAAATGACCTATATCGGGATATGAGATTTGGTCCCTTACACTATATCACCCCTAAACAAAGTACTGACTGCAGTGTGCCTGTATGGCTGTTGTTACAGTTGGTATCGTCATCATCTCAGCACAGGTGGCCACCATGGAAGTAGTACCCAGACCACAACACAACACAGAGAACCAATAACGTGACTCCCTCGCTCTTCATTTCACCTTTATAATGTTCCTCAGGGGAAAACTAACAACTTGACAAACCCTAATGACATATAAAGTAGACTATCCCTGTACCTGATTGGCCTCTTCTATTTGGTGTTATGGTTTCCATAACGCAGCCAAAAAACAAGACCCAGCCAATTAACTTAATAGGCCTAGTTCCTCAAGTTGTCCACCCTAAAAGCCCTCACCTGGGGGGAGGGAGGGGAGAGAGAGAGAGAGAGAGAGAGACGGCTTTCTCATTTACATCCTCCGCACCCTAATTAATATTTTGATGCAGGAGGCTTTAATGCGCGCTGATTTTAATTGCCCCCCTTATTCTTGTTTTTCAGTTCCTACTCCTCATGATATTCCAAACTAATTGACTTAAAGCCATCTTAACATGTGTGCTCAACCCCCCCCCCCATACACACACACACACACACTCAGATACACAAAGTAACCAAACATGATTAGAAAGGCTACAATCATGTAGCATGCGCGTACAGATGAGTCAGTCTAACTGGCATCATCTAATTAGCCACTGAGGGAGCGTGAGACAAACACAGAGCATCTCAGCCCCCCAGTCCTGTCAGATGCTACAGTATCTCCAACGAGATTACAGACTGCATACTGTGCTATCGAACCCCTCTGTCCATCCATCCACCTCCTACCACTCTCACCACGATCGATTGACACACAGCCACTGTGGGAAGAAGATTATATCCGATGCTATATTAACCACTAACCCACCACATCTGATTGGAGGTGACAACTGTGCCATGATTGGTCAGTTGTTTCAGACCAGGATGGGCCTATGGTGCCAACAATTCGACGACATTGATACCAATAGCAAGTAGCTGTAGCAGAAAGAGCCTACACCACAAATTGGAGGCACTCCGAGTCTGCAGCTCGGTAAACTAATTGACAGGTCTTCCTGTTACCAGACGGAGATGCGGAGGGCAGAGTGAAGTTTGCATTGATTCTAGCGCCCGCAGGCTGTGGCTCCAGCAGTAAGCAGGTGAAGCCGAAGTAGAAATCTCCCCCGGTCTCTCCGCCTCTCCTGGAGATTAAACAGAGCAGCCTGGCCTGTCAGCTGTGCGATGCTCAAAAGCACACACACACATGCGTGGAGACAGACACACACACAGCCACCTGAGTAATGTTTGCCTGGGCCAATTAAAATGGGTTGGAATAAGCTGGCCAACCTGTTGATGGAGAGGACCCGTCAGCTGGAGAAATGAAAGCAGAGTCGTTCAGCATCATTAGTGTAGGAGAGGAGGATACCCAGAGGGAGGAAGAGGAGGTGTGTGTGTGTGGTGTGTGTGTGTGTGGTGTGTGTGTGTGTGTGTGTGTGTGTGTGTGTGTGTGTGTGTGTGTGTGTGTGTGTGTGTGTGTGTGTGTGTGTGTGTGTGTGTGTGTGTGTGTGTGTGTGTGTTTTGATCCATCCTACTTTACAAACAAACTGCCCCAAAGTATAGACTGCCTGTGGAAATAAATGAAATAATCATCTAGTGTAATTATAGAGAGCTTTTTTGAATTGGTACTGTATGTTGTGATATGGGATATACTGCGGGAAATCATTTACATCTGTAGAACATTAGGTTATAGAGCATTTTCCGACAAACCAAACATTTTGTAAAGAGAGAAAAGTCTTTACACACGGTGTACATACAGTAGCAATCAATTAACAATTCACCAATAATTGGTTCGTTTAAAAACGCAGCAGATGCACTCACCTTTAATTTCATGCACTCACCTGCAATTTCACAACAAATTGCAAAGGTCAAAAAGCGTTCATCTCTTTTATAACATTTGTTGAACTTCAAATCCTTAACTCATCCGACAACCTTTAAAACACCAGCCAAACTCTCCTTTACTCACTCTGAGAACTCAATTCATTTCTTAAACTCCACCATTTCTCTCTCTCTCTCTCTTCTCTCACTTTCTCTCTGTTTGTAGTTTCAGGGAAGCCATGGGCTCTTGGCACAGTTATCCTGTTCCCCCCTCTCTCTGAAGTGTGGCCCAGACAGTGGTTTGAAAGTTCCCCTAACCCTTCCGGCAGGATACACCAACACAAAGCATTAATTTCACACCTTTTGATTTATTTATTCGTTCCCCCTTTCCTCTCCACACAGGGGGACAGAGGGGCAAACCACGATGCAGTATCCGCTCTCTAATCATGCTCTGTCTAGGGCACCGAGTCACACCTTTACCGCCCAATTACCAATGGATCCCTCAGATACCTGAGCAGGCGACCAATGAATAACCTGCATGCACAGACACACTAGTGGTGGAGTGTGATGAAGAAGGATTATAATTGGTTGAGGGAGAATGTGTGCACTAGGCCTATTAGTCAGGGAGGGCTCTTACTGTTGAAACTGTGTGGTGGTCACCACAGTAACAAAAAACACTTCTGCTGTGTTAATGGGTAGGGAGGAATCCAAAATGCTGTGAATGCTAGCTGTGAATGGGAACTGTGAGCTGCATTGTCAGTGTTGTTTCAAAGGGCAAAAGCCTAGATGGTAGATCAGGGGATTTAACAGAACATAAACTAAGTAAGGAGACATACATACAAAGTATTCCAGTCAAAACTCCACATAGAAAGTAGGTCTACACCGAGAATAAGGAGAGATACCGTATACAGTATACCATGGTTGTGGATATAAATGGATAATATAGTCGACTAAATAGAGGGAAGAACAGGCTGATTGGTGGATGTATGTTGGGGAAAACGCAAACACTTTGTGAGTATTCCATTGCACTCCGCATGGTACAATATTTAAAGCCGACTACTGGGATACGCAGTGGCCTATAGTGAGCCAAGGATGGGATATAAATAGAACCAAAAGTGAAAGGACCGAAAAGCTGTTTCTTAATGCGACCGTGAGCTTAAAGGCTTGAGGGAGTGACGGCTGGTGATTAAAGTGCCAAGCTGATTACTACACCCCACCGACCATGTCACGGACCATGTCACCGACCATGTCACCGACCATGCCATCGACTCAAATAGCCATGAAGACGTCATCATCTGGGTCACTGTGTCTCCGGCGTGACACATATAGCACGTCAGACGACTCGGACAAGACCGATCGGTTTACATAAACTCTGGGTCCAGGGCCAGTAGACGGGATGAGTCGTGGAAAGGAATAACAGACTGAGATATAAAGTTGTAGGCCTGGGTAAGTCAACCCCTGACTTTTGACCCAAACTATTTCTCTCTACGATAGAGTACAGTACAATCCCTTTTAATCCCCCTGCTTCGTCATACATTTTGCTACCAGTTTTTCATTATCTCGGCTGTGTAATCCCTATGGCGAGGGGCTTGTTGATGCGCTCATGTTCAGTACAGTGGGGTTTGATTTGTTTGTTTTAATCCAAGGATGGGGAGAGGGGTAGTCTGTGAGGGTGAGGTTTAATAGAAATGAATTCTTCCCCCAGTCCTATCAACTACTGTATGTCCTCACAGAGGAGCTAGAAGATATATTTGCATAGCTCAGAACAGTGTAGTTGTCACAGTAGGGACTGGCAACACAGCGAGACCATGACGAGCATCGTCAGCTGAAGATGAGCTTCCACTGGATCGCTGTCAAGCCTTGAAGTGATGACGCAACATACTCCCTGCGATCTCAATCAGCTAGCGCAATCGGGTAACACTCTTGGCTGATTCACACTTCTACTGTGAAGCAATTCATGTTGGGATTTTTTTTTTTACTTGGTTCGCTCGCTATTCCTATTTCTACTGTCTCTCGGCTAGCTCACTTTGTACCTCTTTCTGTTAGCTCTAGGCTGGCTCACTGGCTGGCTCTTTCTGCTAGCTCTAGGCTGGCTCTTTCTGCTAGCTCACTGACTGGCTCTTTCTGCTAGCTCTAGGCTGGCTCTTTCTGCTAGCTCACTGACTGGCTCTTTCTGCTAGCTCTAGGCTGGCTCACTGACTGGCTCTTTCTGCTAGCTCTAGGCTGCCTCACTGACTGGCTCTTTCTGCTAGCTCACTGACTGGCTCTTTCTGCTAGCTCTAGGCTGCCTCACTGACTGGCTCTTTCTGCTAGCTCACTGACTGGCTCTTTCTGCTAGCTCTAGGCTGCCTCACTGACTGGCTCTTTCTGCTAGCTCTAGGCTGCCTCACTGACTGGCTCTTTCTGCTAGCTCTAGGCTGCCTCACTGACTGGCTCTTTCTGCTAGCTCTAGGCT
The DNA here is from genome assembly GCF_029448725.1 of Salvelinus fontinalis. Taxonomy (NCBI): domain Eukaryota; kingdom Metazoa; phylum Chordata; class Actinopteri; order Salmoniformes; family Salmonidae; genus Salvelinus; species Salvelinus fontinalis. Next base: position 32,300,609 of record NC_074670.1, on the reverse strand, counting down.
GCCTCACTGACTGGCTCTTTCTGCTAGCTCTATGGTAGCTCATTCTGTAATCGGTACCTATTCCTACCAGCTCTCGGCTAGCTCACTCAGCTAGCTACTTTTTCTAGCACACCCCACTAGCTAGTTTCCTCTGCTCCCTCTGATGTCCATGCAGGTCTGTGGACCCCAGCTGAGTCCAGAAAGGAGACTTGTGAAGCTGTATTAGAGGCTGGAGCAGTGCATAGGAACCTGTAGGGGCCTGTAGGCTCCAGGCATTTGCTCCAGTCCCAGCAGCAGCCGAGCAGTGCAGCCAGGTCTGCCATCATCCAGCGCAAGGAGAAACCTGTACTGACAGGCGGTCTTCTCCCACAGCGTACAGTCAGAGACTAGCTGTGGAGCTAATCTCTCCTTAATGTACATACTATCACTGTACCTCTTACATACTGTTATCACCTACAAGTACAGTAGAGAATGCTTACCTGTTGCACCCCTGCACCTAATATAGGAAGCAGTGAAAATATCCCTGTGTAAGACTTGGATAATGTTTCGATAAACATCATAAACATCACAGGCCGTCATTGTAAATAAGAATTTGTTCTTAACTGACTTGCCTAGTTAAATAAAGGTAAAAAAATGTTTCTATATATATCCTGATCTACTATATGGGGCATTTTTACAAAACGTGGAACACAACGTCTGTATCATCTCATACACGGACAAACAGTAAGCTTTCAGAATATGCATGTTTCCTGCCACAGATTTCCCTCCTGGAATGTACGCAAGATCTGCTAATGAGACGAGAGAAGCAGGTGGCAACTCCCATTCAATAGATGGTCCCTTGGCAATAACACATTAAATAGTAAGACACTGCACTCCAAACTGTGAAATCTGAATTTATGCATTAATTGCTGTATATAAAGTGCATTCGGAAAGTATTCAGACCTCTTGACTTTTTCCACATTTTGTTACGTTACAGCCTTATTCTAATATTGATTCAATTGGGGGGGGGGGGGGGGGGGGGTTTCTCATCAATCTACACACAATACCCAATAATGACAAAGTGAAAACAGGCATTTAGAAATGTTATTCCTACAGCTAGGCGGCCAGCTCTAGGAAGAGTCTTGGTGGTTCCAAACTTCTTCTATTTAAGAATGATGGAGGCCACTGTGTTCTTGGGGACCTTCAATGCTGTAGACATTTTTTTGGTACCCTTCCTCAGATCTGTGCCTCGACACAATCCTGTCTCGGAGCTCTACGGACAATCCTTTCGACTTTATGGCTTGGTTTTTGCTCTGACATGCACTGTCAACTATGGAACCTTATATTGACAGGTGTGTCTTGTCCTAATATTTATATATTTCTCGTCCTAATATTTATATATTTCTTTATTCTCGTCCTAATATTTTAAATTATATATTTCTTTATTCCATTGTTTTACTTTTAGATTTGTGTATTGTTGTGAATTGTTAGATACTACTGCACTATTGGAGCTAGGAACACAAGCATTTCGCTACACCCACAATACCATCTGCTAAATATCTGTATGTGGCCAATAAAATTTGATTTGGGTAAAAAATAAATGTAATCCATTTTAGAATAAAGTAACAAAATAAAATAAAGTAACAAAAATTTGAAAAAGTCAAGGGGTCTGAATACTTTCCAAATGCACCCTATATATTAAAAACTCCACTTTGTCCATGACAGCCAATAGAAGCTCATCATAACACAACCCTTCTTGCATGTGTCTCTTGGGGAAAATCTTCTCCATATGCTAGAAGCTAGGTCTTCCTATTCCCTGAGACCTAGCAAAGAAAACATTGTGTTGTGTAGAATGTCTACCTCTAAGAAGACAACTACTGAACATTCCCTTAGAAAATACAGTAGGTAGAATAATGAGAGCTATACATATCTACTGCATCTCACAACTGTCAATTGTCTGTTCACACTGCTATGCTTTATCTTGGCCAGGTCGCAGTTGCAAATGAGAACTTGTTCTCAACTAGCCTACCTGGTTAAATAAAGGTGAAATAAAAAAAATAAAAAAAATAAAAACTGGTTTGTTTAATAACCTCTACAGGATCGGTTTCCCCCGCGGGACTGTTGAGCTAATGTTGCCTAATGTGATTAGCATGAGGTTGTAAGTAACAAGAACATTTCCCAGGACATATCTGATGTGGGCAGAAAGCTTAAATTCTTGTTAATCTAACTGCATTGTCAAATTTACAGTAAATATTACAGTTAAAGAATGCCATGCTATTGTTTGAGGAGAGTGCACAGCTATGAACTTGAAAATGTATTAATAAACCAATTAGGCACATTTGGGCAGTCTTGATACAACAGTTTGAACAGAAATGCAATGGTTCATTGGATCAGTCTAAAACTTTGCACATACACTGCTGCCATCTAGTGGTCAAAATCTAAATTGTGCCTAGATTCCTAAGTTATATATTGGCCTTTCTCTTGCATTTCAAAGATAAAAAATATATATTTTTTCTTTCTATTATCTTTTACCAGATCTAATGTGTTATATTCTCCTACATTAATTTCACATTTCCACAACTTTCAAAGTGTTTCCTTTCAAATGCACCCCCCAAGAATATGCATATCCTTGCTTCAGGTCCTGAGCTACAGGCAATTAGATTTGGGCATGTCATTTTAGGCGAATAAAAAAAAAGAAGAAAAAAAGGGCCGATCCTTAAGAGGTTTCAATGGTGGGAAAAATATCACATTTGAATGACACTTTATGTGTGAAAGATCCAGTATGCCCATCCCCCAGCACACACAAGACTTTAATTATGATGACTTGTGTCTTGCTGGAGAGAACGATGGAAACCTTATTGGTTCAACATCAGATCTGTGAGATTGAAAGGAGGGTTGGGACTGGGTCTCCAGGGTGAGAGAAGTGACAGGGGGGGGGGGGGGGTTGGGAAAGTGACTTGTCACCTGGGGCTCTGTCGCTATGGAGATATACAGTAGATGATATCTTCCACACTGTATGTCACCCATAACAGTGCCTGTGGGATGAGGGGGAAGTAAGCGGGGGTGAGGCGGGTGTGAACGGGTGGGGTTGACCCTTCACGCTGCTTGTATGTATTATTTGACAGTCAGAGTAGAGGCGTCATTTGCCTAGCCCTTCATTTAACCCTGACAAAAAGGTCCTCCCACCTTGTTTACCCCTCCCTACTGGCACCTTCACCGAATGCACACTACCCCTGAGACCAGATGCACTCTGGGACATAATTGGAGAGTGGGAAAGAACTGTGTGCTCTCTGTACAGTTGGGAGGGCGGTGGATAGAATGGCAATAACGTTAGGGTGCTTCCCAGTTCAACGCCTTTAATAAAAATAAATCTCCGGATAACAGAAAAGGGAGGACTGCGAATGATGGGGCTTAAAGGTCGACTTGACCCTCGGAAACATGGTGCCAGTGTGTGTCTCCTGTATGGTTTTATTCACTGTGACAGTATCTATACAGACTGGCACTCTCCAAAGACGCCTTCAGAATCTTAGGCCTCTCTATGTCTCATAGGTTTTTCTCCTACTCACATCATAATAATTCACCCTGGCTAGCAGACATTCTTATCCATCAGAGGGAAGGGACCGGGGGGATTCACGGACCACCAACTGGTCTCTAAAAGGTTTCCACTGATCCCACCTCTGTGGAAGAGGAGGGAAGAGGACTCTTAAATAATAAATACCCTCAACTTCATCACCTGGGGGCATCGATCGGCTTCCATTGAGCTTCCAACATGGCCTTCGCCGTGCTCCATGCTGCTTTTACGACGATTGAAGTGCTTGTGGGGTTTTTCAATAAACGCCTCTGGTTTAAATGGTACCTGGGTGTGCTGTGCGCAAAAGGTCAAGGGGTATTTGGTATTTATTAGGATCCCCATTAGCCGCTGCAAAAGCATCAGTTACTCTTCCTGGGGTCCACGTAGGGGCCGAGGGGCCCGTGTCGCATTCTGGGAAGGCTGGTGCTTTTTAATTGCACCTCATGGGAGGAGAGAAAATAAGAAAAGAGGAGGAGGGGCGGCAGAGTTGTAGAGACTACCGAGGGGGGATGAAACGAGGGAAATAAAAATATATTTTGAGAAAGGACACAGCGATAAGATAAAGGGCAAGAGGAAATTGCAAAGGGGAGCGAGGAGAGAGTGGGGCGTTCCGTCTCTTTGTGTTGGGGAGAGAGAGAACTGCCAAAAAACACTGCCTGTAGACAATCCAATTACTAGCCATAAGAGATGCATTGTTTAAGGATAGAACAACTACTGGAGGACAACATTGTGCTCCACAGGGAAAAGAGATGCAGCGACTGCTAATGTTATGTTCTTTTCTGCTATACTATCATGACCGCGATGTTCTCCTCAGCATCTGGCTGCGTTGGGTTTGCTCTGTATGATACAGTGTGTGCTTAAGTTAGTGATCCACATACTCTAAAGCCGCAGTAATGACATCGCTCACAGTGGATGAACATCCCTTTAAGCCCCTATTAAAGCTCGGGGATGGTTCGCCTCGCATTAGAGAGCATGAAGAGGAAGTGATACTGTCACCATTTGTTTTAATGAGATACAGGAACGACTTGCATCATTTTCTGACCAGTCCACAACAATAAAGCTCAGGGTCGGAAGCTGGCAAAATAGGCAGAGGCTTAAAAAGAAACCTTACTTTTCAAAAAAAATGAGTCATGGTGCAGAAAACAAAAAGAATCATCAAAACTCATCAAGTGGACACCTATTGGTGTGAAAGACATTGACAAGTGACTGTACACAGTAGGTCTATGTGTGACAATCTAGAAAACTGGGACATAATCTTGGTTAGCATTTCCATCACCGTTTTTTGTCTCAGTAAGCAGAGACACAAAAGAAGGATTTACTCGTGTTTTTTTGTGGCAGTGTTGGCCTGAAGCAACGGTCTGTTTATGAGCAGTTTACAGAGAGCTTTCAGCCGACCGTTCCTGGAGCTTGCCGCCTAATCCTATTCCTTACAGCAGCCGGAGATCTCGTAGGGTGTTTGAAAGTCAGCCAATGTTTTCTCTCTTTCATTTATTCTGATGGGGGGGGGGGGGGGGGGCTGAGAGGTGAAAGAAGGCCAAGGTTTCCAAGGACACATAACGGGCAGACGGGGTTGACATGAAAAATATCCTCTCCTCTTTAGCTGCTGCTTCCCAGCCATGTACAAAGGCAAGCAAATAGCCCTGGAGTCAAAGAGCCCAAGCCTTGATTGTTATTCACAATGGAGTGGTACTGAATGAATACCTTTCTGTTGTATTTGGAAGGTTTGTTTGTTTGACCTAGAGGTTGAACAAAATGAACAATCAACTTGTCCACTGAAATTTGGTTTGAGTGATTTGGACACGGAATGATACGGTATTAGGAGTCTGGGGGAGCGAGAGAGAACAGCAACGACAACAAGAGTAGGCTATACTTCCGTCTTTAAAAATTCCAGGGAATCACTGCCTGGGTGAATTCAAGTGAATGCTAAAGGCTGTACTCCATAAACGTTAAAGAGTAAACTCATACACCTTAACGTGATACTAGGTACATGGAGCTAAAAGTATACTATTAAAAATAAGAAAAACTCCAGCACACCGGTAATCTTGATGATTCCCCAAAAACATATGGTTCTGTTTTTCTTCTTTTTAACCGTATTCAATAAACTAAAAGGAAAATAATAATACTGCCTGACCCAGGGTTTCCCAAACTCAGGGTCCCCTTTGCTAGTGTTTGTTTGCACTGCTCTTTGCTATTTCTTCCGGTGCTCATCTGTGGGGTTTGAGAGTTGATCCAGTGCATCACTTTCACCACCTGTTCGTCCTTTTACATCGTACTCCAGCTCAAGTTCTAGCTCTGCTCAAAGACAGGGAACACCTGCCGCTTGATGCTTGCTTCGAATCAGCCTCACAGATAATTAGCACGCTTGAAGAAGAATGTCACAAGATTATTTTTAGTTTAAACACTCATAAAACTAGGGCACCAGCGAGAGCGCCCGAGCCAAACTCTCAAAATTATTCAACGTGCTTAAGTGTTTTCACTGGCAATTCTCTAAATATTAACAAGTGTCCCTGCATGACTTTATGTTACCCTCCCTGCTCAGAAAGTTTCTCTCCATATCTATACATATACAAGTATTTTCCTAGCCGCAAGCCTTGGATGTTATGAAGCCTTCTCATCATCCTCTACTCCAGGCGATCTGCTTGTTCTCTCAGAAGGCAGTGACAGTTGGTGCACATGTCCTTGCCCTTGTCGACTCTCCTGTCCATCAGCTATTCCCCTGTAATGATGTGTGTTGGCTGAGGCACAACTCTCAAGCTCCAATTCAGACTACAGAAATATTCTGTCTGCCAGCCAGGGAAGCCTTAACTACCTGTCTAGCTAAATGAGCACTTCAAGCTGACCTAAGATAATCACTGCACAGTGTGTGTGCCCGCGCGCGGGCGCGTGTGTGTGTGAGAGAGAAAGAGAGAAAGGGAGAGAGAGCGAGAGAGACAAAGAAAGAAAGAGAGGGTGAGAAAGGGAATTGAAATTGAGAGAGAGAGAAAGATACATATTTCCCTCAGATTACACAGATTCACAAAGAATTCGAAAACAAACCCAATTTTGATAAACTCCCATATCTACTGGGTGAAATACCACAGTGTGCAGTCACAGCAGCAATATTTGTGACCTGTTGCCACAAGAAAAGGGCAACCAGTAAAGAAGTGTAAATAAAACCCATATTTATGTTTATTTATTTTCCCTTTTGTACTTTAACCATTCACACATCGTTACAACACTGTATATATACATAATATGACACTTGAAATGTATTTATTATTTTGGAACTTCTGTGAGTGTAATGTTTACTGTTCATTTTTATTGTTTATTTCACTTTTGTTTATTATCTAATTCACTTGATTTGGCAATGTTAACATATGTTTCCTTTGCCAATAAAGCCCCTTGAATTTAATTGAAATAGAGAAAGAGAGAGAGAGAGAGAGAGAGAGAGAGAGAGAGAGAGAGAGAGAGAGAGAGAGAGAGAGAGAGAGAGAGAGAGAGAGAGAGAGAGAGAGAGAGAGAGAGAGAGAGAGAGAGAGAAATAAAAATACATAAAAATCTAACTTTATTTGTCACGGCCTTGACGGCCTTGGACTAGTAACCAAAAGGTTGCAAGATCGAATCCCTGAGCTGACAAGGTAAAAATCTGTCGTTCTGCCCCTGAACAAGGCAGTTAGCCCACTGTTTCAAGGCCGTCATTGAAAATAAGAATTTGTTCCTAACTGACTTGCCTTGTTTAAATAAAGGTAAAATAAAGAATTTGTACTAAGCTTCAACTTCCTGACTGATGTCTTGAGATGTTGCTTCAATATATCCACATAATTTTCCTTCCTCATGATGCCATCTTTTGTGAAGTGCACCAGTCCCTCCTGTAGCAAAGCACCCCCACAACATGATGCTGCCACCCCCGTGCTTCACAGTTGGGATGGTGTTCTTCGGCTTGCAAGCCTCCCCCATTTTCCTCCAAACATAACGATGATCATCATGGCCAAAAATGTATATTCTTGTTTCATCAGACCAGAGGACATTTCAACAAAAAAATGATCTTTGTCCCCATGTGCAGTTGTGCAATTTTTTTCTGAAGTCTTGGCGGATTTCTTTAGATTTTCCCATGATGTCAAGCAAAGAGGCACTGAGTTTGAAGGTAGGCCTTGAAATACATCCACAGGTACACCTCCAATTGACTCAAATTATGTCAATTAGCCTATCAGAAGCTTCTAAAGCCATGACATAATTTTCAGTCAACTTACATACACAGTCAACTTAGTGTATGTAAACTTCTGACCCACTGGAATTGTGATACAGTGAATTATACTTGAAATAATCTGTCTGTAAACAATTGTTGGAAAATTACTTGTGTCATGCACAAAGTAGATGTCCTGGCCGACTTGCCAAAACTATAGTTTGTTAACAAGAAATTTGTGGAGTGGTTGAAAAACAAGTTTTAATGACTCCAACCTAAGTGTATGTAAACTTCCAACTTCAACTGTTTTATTAGAATGTAACTTCTCCTAAGAAACATCCAACTACATAGGTGGGTGATTGTGGCTGCGATGAATACATCACACACACACACACACACACGCACGCACGCACGCACGCACGCACGCACGCACGCACGCACGCACACACACACACTGTGTAACCTTTTACTGTAGTGGGCTAAATCAGGGTCACACAGTGTTTCTTGGTAGTCCAACAAATTTACTTTGAAACAAAAGTATACACCTCACACACATGGTTATGGGCGCAAAAAAAGAAGGCACCTGTACCATGTTAGATGTACTGTAGAGTTGAAATGTATTCAATTTTAAGTTTACATTTAAGTGCATATTACACTTTATATACATCACAGAGAACTGAAATATAACAAAACTGTTTGACATAGAAACAACAGATTTCGGCATTAAAAAAAAAAGTTTATTAATTATGAAATTATGAAAAACATTCCACCAATTAGGCCACTAGAGGGCACTTTGGTCATTCAACTGCAGGAAAGGGCTACCCTAAACCTAATTGTAACCCTAACCCTAACCCCTAAGCCTAAAATAGCCTTTTTCCTTGTGGGGACCAGCGAAATGCCCACATTTGTCTGAATTTTCCTTGTTTTACTATCCTTGTGAGGACTTCTGGTCCCCATGGACAGTAAAACCAAAAACACATACACACACACAAGCTAATCTGCCAGTGTGACGCATTATGTCTCTCCATTACCAGTCAAAGGCATTACACAGAGAACAACATTTCTCATACCACATTAAAGATTAAACCAACCTTCCATACTATCATAGGGATTTCAATTTCATAACAGATCCAGTTTCAATGAGTCATGATTGAGTATGTCAACATGATTCCTCGATTGTACTTGGCATATCAACAGCACTCGTTTAATTTCTCTAAGCATCCGGCCATGACACATTTAGAAGACTTGTTGTCCAATTTGCCTTGTCTGTGTAAATAGAAAACTGAGTAAATAGATGTCTGTCAAATATAACAAAACTAACAAAGAACCATCTGAGGATCAGAGACCAAATTAAACGTGATAGCCAATAAAGACATATTCATAAATGGCAGAAAAGACCATCAAATGTATCATACGGAATAAGGTTTTGACGTGTCTGTCCTATATCTAGGACATATAAGAAAGCTCATGAAATATTATTATTACATTTTCTACACATATTTAACCCCTAATTTTTGTTGCCACAAAACTACCTTCCTACTTCCATTAATGTGTATGGGTTACCTTCAGACGAGTCCCGTGACACTTGTAAAACAGATAACACCACTGTGTTCGTGAGAGTCTCATCTTTCCATAGAGTGGTCATGTTAGTTTGTAGGCCAAACCGTTCGGCCGCTACAGACGTTTCCGTGAGAAGACCGACTTTCAGAATATCTCCTGGTCTGACAAATAGAGCTGCAGCTCTTCCACTTTCCACCGCAGATGCGAAAGGGCAACATAGGCGGATGCAGTGGATTGAGTTGCAGCCGATGCAAAACAGATACACTATACATGCAAAAGACTGTGGACAGCCCTTCAAATGAGTGGATTTGTCTATTACCAGCCACGCCCATTGCTGACAGGAGTATAAAAGATTTTGTCGGGAGCTTCATGCTATGGGTTTCCATGGCCGAGCAGCCGCACACAAGCCTAAGATCACCATGCACAATGCCAAGCGTCGGCTGGAGTGGTGTAAAGCTTGCCGCCATTGGACTTTGGAGCAGTGAAAACGTGTTCTCTGGAGTGATGAATCCTGCTTCACCATCTGGCAGCCCGACAGACTAATCTGAGTTTGGCGGATGCCAGGAGGACACCAGCTGCCCCAATGCATAGCGCCAACTGTATAGTTTGGTGGAGGAGGAATAATGGTTTGTGGCTGTTTTTCATGGTCCCTTAGGCCCCTTAGTTCCAGTGAAGGGAAATCTTAAAGCTACCGCATACAATGACATTCTAGATAATTCTGTGCTTACAACTTTGTGGCAACAGTTTGGGGAAGGCCCTTTTCAGTTTCAGCATGACAATGCCCCGGTGCACAAAGGTAGATCCATACAGAAATGGTTTGTCGAGATCAGTGTGGAAGAACTTGACTGGCCTGCACAGAGCCCTGACATCAACCCCATCGAACACCTTTGGGATGAATTGAAACGCTGACTGACAGCCAGGTCTAATCGCCCATCACCAGTTCCCTACATCACTAATTTTCTTGTGGCTGAATGGAAGCAAGTCCCCACAGCAATGTTCCAACATCTAGTGGCAAGCCTTCCCAGAAGAGTCAATAGACTCTCAAGGATTAATCAGCAGGTCTAAGTAAACAGTGATTTAAGCTCGTACAACTACGACAACTGCTTCAGCATTCAACAATGTGATATATGACATTCATGATTCAACTTGACTTTTTTTTAAACATTAGAGCAACCTATGATACAACTAGGAGTTAGAGATTACGCTGCCACTTATCCTTCCCTATATTTCAAACTGAGCATTAGAACAACATAAAAGTGTGTATAATAAGTGTAGAATAATCATAAAATCACTTGTTCTTGCCTGGTTCCTGTCATCGGCCACTTTGTGTAAAGTGTCACCTACTTATCATTCTGAAAGTTATAGCAAATATGTGTGGGTCTTAGGAAAAAAAATGTTAACAAGGAATTATAATGATGAAATGCTTTTAAAAAGTTGTAAATGAGGTGTAGATGGTCAGAACAAATCAATGTTCTGCAAACTCCCACGTGAAGTGCACTCCCACACATAAACACAAGAGCCTTCAGCACTCACTCTAGAGTTCTGCCGTGCCATTACTCGCCCACAACTTTGTGAAAAACGGGAGAATGAACTTGCGCTTAATATTTCCGAGTAAATTCCTCAGTATTCTCTCTCTGTAGTTGTCCAGCTGTACCACGACCTTTTCATGGGCAAAGAGGGAAAAGCGGGATGTCTTAAACCGTGACTCATAGAGAGAGAGGAGGAAAACCGAGAAGAAAATTAGGAGGATGCAGAGAAAGAGGATGGAGAGAGAAGAGAGGCAAGCAGCAGATGTGTCCTACCTCTCGTTCAGGGGCTCTGACTGAGTCTGGAGTGAGAGAGAGCAGGAGGGACGTTCCAGTGACTTTCAGCATGTTTAGAACATGCGTGTGACAAGTAGGCTAACTGACGATCCAATCTCAACCCCATCTCTGTTTAGTCATGGGATTAAATTAAAGAACACGGCATCCAATTTCACACCTGGCTTACTCCAACGTAGCACTCCTCCAGCACAGTGTGACAGTCACCCACAGGACAACCTCGCGCCTCTCTTCCCTTCCCACATGTTTGTCAGTATTAGTAAACGGGGCGTGGAGAGAGAAAACCATGTCAGATTTCCAACGGAATGGAAGTTCATTTGCTTAGTGGGATTAGCGATATTGGGTTGAAGTAGTGAGCCGATTTCTTTCCCCAGACACTTGAAAGAACAGAGACAATTTTGAGAGACAAATTTACTGATTACTGATTTCGATAAGCTATCTACTCTGAGTATATCTGGCTGATCCGTATAGGGGATATTTATTTCACAGAGGATAATTACGTTACTCAGATATAGGAAGCAATTAAATGATAAACACCAGTAGGAATTTGGTGACCTCTAACCTCTAATAGCTGCTGTCTGTGTTATTTCCACATTTCACTGCATAAGGGCACCTTAAGTGGTACTGTGTAATTAGGTAGAGCAAAGTTGTCAATACTATTTAGAAGGTGTAAGATCTTCCCATGTGTTAGGTCTACAAAGCTGCTTTAAAATAGAATGTACAGATATTTCTTTAACGGATCTTTCAGGCAGCTACCGTAAAAGTTCTTTACCAGAATGATCATAATGATAACCCATACACAGATGGTTACTTACAGGTGTAAAATCTTAATTTGAGTCAATTTGCTACTGGAGGAAATCCTGCAGTAGCAAATTCTGCAGCAAAAGGAAATGTGCATTTTTTATGTGGATTGTGATGAATTGACATTTTAGCAGGGGTTGATACATTTTTCGTAAGGGAAAATCACGTTTGAACTTTCAAAATGGAAATGACTAACGTTTTAAATGTTTTAAATTTCCTGCAGGCTGATCAAATTAAAATCCTACACCTGTAGGGCTATGAAATACAACCAGATATCATGCAAAGGGTTGGATCTTAATTCCAACACATGGGGAAGAGAGAAGGCCGAGTTATCACCCTACTTGCATAATGCATGACATTTACATGAATACTAGAGTACAATCACATTTACATGCATTTTCTATTTGGAAGACACATTATCGTATTACTACTACATGATGAGAGAGAAAGAAGAGATGCCGTCAAACCTCAGACAGAAAGGTTGCATTGTCTCACATAATGGCCTCAATACTCCACAATCGAAGTAGACAGGACGTGGATGAACTCGGGCGTGTCAGACAGACAAAGGCCCACCAAACTTATCCTTATTAAAAGCTGATCACACTTCTATTAAGAGCTTTACCACAGGATATCCTGTCGCTCAGACGTGTTTGTGTGTATGCGTGTCATTAGGGACCTGAGGAACCTTCTGGTACCATGTCCGATTAATGGCCACACAATGACAAGGTGGTACAAAGGCTGCTGGGACAGATCACAGTCTGATGGACCCGGAAAGAACCATTCTGACAGGTGGGTTCATACACACCGACAGGTGGGAAATGCACATAACATGCACTGCTAGTCAGGAAGCCTATGGCAGGCCTTTTCCACCTACAGTGCAACCATATGCAACACAACAAAGATGATTAAATAATGGTAGCCAGGGGATCCGCATCCGGCATGCCTCTAAAATGTTCACGAGCGAAAGATACCTTCCACAATGAGAGCATCCTCTTCTATGAGCGATTAGCATGAATGAAAACTCTTTGACCTAGAGGTCGACTAAGACCCACAGACAATTGTGTGTCCATGACTGCAGACCATTTGACTGTTTTTGATAAAGACTGTAAGACCTTCACGGGCAGCTCCCCAGTAACCTGTGAGGGCATATGGGGCGTTTTAGCCTGGGGCCGCAAAACACCACTCACCAAACATGTTCCCAATGTGGCCATTCCTGGTCAGGGGCCGTAGCTCGTTCTTTCCCCAGGCAAAGCTCTTGTAGTTGTCCCAGGCAAACTTCATCATCTGAAACACAAAAACAGGTGACGGGGTTAAGAACACAGGTCAGTCACTAAACTGATGGCAAACCACCTGATTTACAACAACAGCCTTAATTAAACTGGAATGGTGGCCTGCAGCAATGTCAATTATGGATTATTGATTTGCTGTGGATTTAACACAGGCATGCAATTATCACACATAAACCACACAGCTAAACAATGCCATTGACAATACACCCAAGTACCCCGGTCAAATCAAATTAAAAACAAGGTGCAACGCCATTCTCATTCCAAAAACCTTCCAAGATCTCCTCAATTGAAATAAAAAACTCCCAATCACAGCCCGGATGTGATTCAGCCTGGATTCAAACCAGGGACTGTAGTGACGCCTCTTGCACTGAGATGCAGTGCCTTAGACCACTGCGCCACTCCGGAGCCCAACTTAATCATTATGGCTGGAAGAGCCCATGCTTGATCGATCATATCACTGCCTCGAGCGACACGTTTATAATTAGTTCGGTAGAATCTGAAGGGGAAGTTAGTTGACGTTCATCAAACGAATGCATAAATTCACGACTAGGCAGACACTGACAGCAGCCGAGGCAGTGTCTCAGGCAGCGTTCTTGTTTGTTCTCGCTTCTCTAGGAGGCGATGAACTTAAGAGAATTTATTTGTTAATACGTACATTTTGTTTTGATGTCGAGTAAAGGCTATGCAAGTCTGTGCTCTGTGTGGCTGTGGCTGAGCTTGTAACTTTCCTGGACTTTCTGGCAACTGTGATGCAGACCTCAGGTACAATCACCTGGATGTCTGTCATAGCTTTTTTTCTGCAGTCAAATATAGTGTACTATCAACGAGGATAAGAATATTAATAGCATATGATCTTCTGAATATGAATCAATCATAAAAACACAAAAGGAACACTTAAGCCCACTGATATACATGTAAATATTGAAACAAAGGCAGAATTCCTACTTCCTGTAAATCTCCCACCGAGGTAATTAGCTAACCACCACACCACCCCAGCATGTCAGAATTTGATGTGGTTGACTGACACACCAGGAATAGTTTTTTTCAGGGGCGCAGTAGTAATATGATGTGATTTCTATCATTAATACTGCATGAGCCTGTGGTGGTCTCCAGAGGTTAATTGAGAGCAGGCAGCATCCATCTTAGCCCAAGACACACATGCAACTTAATATACTGAACAAAAATATAAACGCAACATGTAAAACGTTGGTGCCATGTTTCATGAGCTGAAATAAAAGATCCCAGAAATGTTCATGTGCACAAAAAGCTTATTTCTCTCAAATTGTGTACACATTAGTCTATGAGAGAGTGTTCTCACATATAACAGCCGAAGAGAGGGAATACATGTTCTTCAGATCTGAAAGCTCTAGCAACTGATGAAAAAAGGGGTCAAGGTTCAAGAAAGGTTGAGAGCCGAGCTGGTGCTACCTGGGCTGGTGAGTTATGGCAGCTCAGCTCGGCTTGCATCAGTGAAGGTCGGGTTTTCAGTGACCACGAGAGCAGAGTGAACAGTAGAAACAGGCAGAAACAACAACATCCTGCCTTGTGGCCTAATGCAGGTTTACACAACACTTTCACAAACACACACGCTTGCTCACCCATCCACACACACATAGGGAGGCAACAGTTACCACAGCTGCACACTCACTGTCATTGTTGAGCCTTTGCAGAATAGTCGTCCCAGCCAATTTGAGCGGGCATCGTTTCAAAAGAAGCTTTCTCGCCTAGAGATATGCCAATATTAACACCAATAATTTATGCAGGACCGCATCCAGGGAAAGTAAAGAACTAGCTTGAGACATGATTTGGGGATTAGCATCAAGGATATTGATGGTGCAAATTTGTTTGTATGGCAATAACTCCAGCCAGGGCCAGAAAGACAAGCATAGTTTACAATATCAGACAAAATCATTTTCCTCAGAGCAAAGGATTCAGGTTTCAGATGAAATACACTTTTTAAAATAAAACGCTAGTCTTGCTCCACTCCCCAGGGATAGAAAGTATAATGGAAAAAATGACTTTGACATAAATGCTGGGGTTTTGTAAACATTTGAACTCCGTGTTCACTTTATCTGGACTGGGGAAGCTCTGAAGTTAAAGCACAAAATAACTGAGTGTTGTGAGATTGCAGAATGCAATCTGTACAGAATGAGAAACGAAAGCAGGAAATAACCCGGGAATAATGCAAACTTGCCAGAAGCTGTGGTTTCTGATATAATATCAATTTTAATATTCAGGTCCAGTGGCATAGTAATCTACACAGAAATGGTCAAATACATAGAATAATAGATAACATGCTCAGATAATTTCTCAAAAGTAGTTTGGTGCTGAATCCTCGTAGTAAATATATTTCTATGTAACGCAGCAAGATTAGAGAGCGTTCTGCTTGTTTACTCGAACGTACAGCCATCACTCAAAGCCTCTTCCCTAACTCCTACTCCCCACTGTTTCCCCAGTGGCTCTAGCAGCCAGCTGGATGTGATGCTCCACACAAACTGTAGATACAACATGCATAGAGATAATTATTGATGTCTCTACACCAGTGGGGAGGAGGAGGACACAGGCCTGTATAATTATATCCCCTGACAATGTTGTGATCAGTAGGGCGCCGTGAGATGACTAGGGTCAGAGACCGCCAGGATCACAGGCCTAACATGCCACGATCATCATCAGCCGCACACACATACACACACCTAATCGCACACACAATCAGAGACCACACCAATCGATAGCACCCACTATAGCCCTAGCACGCTTCCACCCAGACAACCTTTCTAGGAGAGCAAATGGATGGGGGCAAACTGTTGCCAGAGGTAAATACGCTAGACATTCAGCGCCAGTCGCAACTGCTCTTTGGCTCATTAATTGGCTGGTTCTTGGGGAAAGCAGTTCAATAGCAGCCAGTGATTAAAATGAATCACACATTTATCAGAATGTAATTTGCCAATTCCATTCCCTGAGGTCGGAAGTCAATTCTTTCCAACCTGACTCTCGAGGATTTTCGCACGACAACACTCGACATGAAAAACAAGATGGCTTAGAGCGCTTCAGTGAATATGCTTACACCAAACAGCTTTATCAAAATCTCCTGGGAAAGATGCAATATCACCGGTTTTCCGCGTAGCAAATACAACAACATGATGAGCAAAGAAAATCATTACAGAGACATTTGTTTTCCTTCCATTAATGAGAAAACTCACTGTCTGATCATTTGACGAAAGGTGCTGTAAGACTTTAGGTTTTCTCATCAAAACCAGCTGTAAATAAGCAGCAGCTGTAGATAAGCAGCAAATACCACAAAAACACCATGGACATGCCAAGCCTGGTATGGGGTCCATTTTAGGATACCCTCAGCCTCAAGCAGTGTTGACAATTGACACAAAAAGGGGTGAGGCTTGAGGCTGAGGGTGGCCTAAAATGGATACCGTACTCGAGGTCACAACTACCCTCTCTTCTGTAAAGGGTTAACCTGTTGGGGATGGGGGCGCTGTTTAGACTATTTATGCTAATGTGGCTAATTTTTTAAACGGCTTCCCACAAAATCCTTGATCGTACAATATGCATATTATTATTATTATTGGATAGAAAACAGTCTATAGTTTCTATAGGAGTTGAAATTTTGTCTCTAAGTGGAACAGAGCCCATTCTACAGCAATTTCCCTGACATGGAGTCAGATTTGAGAAACGTTGGCCACTTTTCTGAAGTCATTTAAACGGGCACTGTCGTTGCTATGACTATACGGACACTTCTTACGTCTTCCCCTGGATGCCTTTACGTGATGACGATTCCAACGGGCTCGATTGCTCGTTCACAGGCCCTACAAATGAAAAAAACCTTTAGCTAGCAAGTCTTTTCTTGCTGCGTAACGCGCGTGGAAGACACCGACCCTCTCCTGTTCCAAGCGTTAGTTTAGCCTGTTATATTTCTCCGGTCATCTTTTCACTCGTTATAGGAGTTACAAACATCACAAAGTAGTTAATTTAAAGCGTTTTATAGCAATTTATATCCGTTTAGTGCGATTTTGGGACATTTATTTTTGCAACGATGTGAAAAGTTGGGAACGCTTTTCAGTTCATCCCGAACGTAGTTGACATTTCCACATGGCAAGAGGACAGCTTTCCACCAAAAGACGATTTCTCCCAAGAAAGGATCCTTTGCCCAAGATACTGATGGAAGAACAGCTCAAGGTAGGACATTTTTATTATGATAAATCGTGTTTCTGTCGAAACATTTTAGTGGCTTAGGACGCCATGTTTTTTGACGTAGCTTCGCTTGGCGCAAACTGTATTGAAAAGTAAGGATAAATTAAAAAATGTAATAACGCAATTGTATTAAGAATTAAATTGTCTATCAATCCCTGTCCACCCTATATTTTTTAGTCACGTTTATGAGTATTTATGTATAAGAGTAGATCACTGTCTAAGTGGCGCAAGGACGTTTTCTTTACCAGCTTGTCTACATTTCACATTGTCTAACCATGATTTTGGTGGCTAAATATAAACATTTTCGATCAAACTGTATATGCATGTTGTAATGTGATGTTACAGGAGTGTCATCGGAAGAATTCTGAGAAGGTTAGTGAAAAAATTAATATCTTTTGGCGATGTTGACTTTTATCGCTCACTTTGGCTAGAATCAATGCTGGGCTGCTAATTGCTATGTGCTAAGCTAATATAACGATTTATTGTGTTTTCGCTGTAAGACACTTAGAAAATCTGAAATATTGTCTGTATTCACAGGATCTGTGTCTTTCGATTCGTGTATGCTGTGTATTTTTACGAAATGTTTGATGATTAGTAGTTAGGTAAACACGTTGCTCATTGTAATTATTCTAGTCCATTTGTGATGGTGGGTGCAATTGTAAACTATGCCATCTACCTGAAATATGCACTTTTTTCTAACAAAACCTATCCCATACCATAAATATGTTATCAGACTGTCATCTAATGAGTTTTTTTGTTGGTTAGAGGCTATAAATATCTTAGTTTAGCCGAATTGGTGATGGCTACTGGTGTTGGTGGACAAATAAAAGATGGTGGAATATGCTAATGTGTTTTTAGGTAATAGATGTACATCTTTACATATTGTGTCTTCCCTGTAAAACATTTTAAAAATCGGAAATGTTGACTGGATTCATAAGATCTGTGTCTTTCATTAGCTGTATTGGACTTTAATGTGTGAAAGTTAAATATTTTAAAAAAATATTTTTTTTGAATTTCGCGGCACTGGTTTTTCAGTGGGGGGGGGGGGGGAGTGCCGCTAGCGGCACGCTGATCCTAGACAGGTTAAAAGAGCAGAATATTGACCAGCAGGAAATACAATGAGCCCCTAGTGTGTAAACCACTACCCCTGGAGCAGATGAAAATAAGGGGCAGCCATTAATAACTGTCTGGTCCTCTTCAGCCTATCAGCTCAGCACGGTTTCTCAGCAGGGCACACACACTGGCCTGTCTTTACTCAGCTCTGGACAGACAGCATGGTATGCTGGGAAGAACTAGGGCTTCTAGAGCAAGGCACACGTAGAGAAGGTGACAACAGGACCTTTAACCCTATGGTTTTTCCTGAACTAAGGCTGGGCAATAGATTGAACTGGCACCGAATGTCCTTAAGGCAAAAATGATATGGTGTCCATATTAGGACAGCCTCAGTCCCAAAGACCATATACACTTTCTCTTCAATTTGTTCCAGTACACACCAATCAACAGTTTGCTGCAGAGACAACATTTCGAGAGCTTGTGACTATAAGGTTCCATCTGCAAAAAGCTGTTTCTGAGATAATTGGCTTTAAAGTCCCGAACCCTCATTGGTTTGAATAGTGTCTTTAGAGTACTACACTCAACAAAAAAAGAAACATACCCTTTTCAGGACCCTGACTTTTAAAGATAATTCGAAAAATCCAAATAACTTCACAGATCTTCATTGTAAAGGGTTTAAACACTGTTTCCCATGCTTGTTCAATGAGCCATAAACAATTAATGAACATGCACCTCTGGAACGGTCGTTAACCTTTTGCCAATAGGTGGCGCAATTAGCATTTTTTATTTCTGGGTGTCACCAAATTAAACTGCCTCGTGCTCAATTCTTGATTGTACAATATGCATATTATTAATTCTATTGGATACAAAACACTTTCTAGTTTCTATAGCCGTTGGAATTTTGTCTGTGGGTGACCCAGAACTCTTTCTACAGCGAAATCCATGACAGGTACTGCGATGGTCTGAGAGCGAAGCTCTGATTTCAGATCAGTTTTGAAAGTCTGTGAATATCCTATGGAACGACATGAACTGCACCCGCCTTCCCCTGGATGTCAGTAACCAATGAGAAGTGGAATGGGCTTGCTACGTAGCTCTCAGAGGTTATAAAAGGCCAAGGAGCGAGAGGAGCCTTCCTTTCGAAGCTGAACATTGCGCGAAGTGGACCTCAGGATGCCATTTTCAAACGCTCAATTTTAAACGTTAGATGTATCCATCTGTAATTTAATTAGACATAGGTGTTAGAAGCATCATAACGAAGCTATTTGAAACCGAGTTATATCAGATTATGCGAGTATATTGCTATTTTTCGGAATTTCAACAGTATTGCGCCTTGAGGATTTGGACACGTTGGTGCAAAATAGCTATGGCTAGCTAGTGTTAGCTGCTATATCAGAAGTTGAATGCAACGTTTTACAACCAAGCAACGATTCTTTTGGACAAAGAACCACCATGGCAAGATTCTGATGGAAGCTCGTCGAAAAGTAAGAGCTATTTATGATGTTATTCCGTTTTTATGTGGAAAAATGTAAACTCAATAATGGTGAATAGTGACGCCGTTATTGCGTCACTAGTCTGGCTGTAACGCACACTGTATGTCTAGTAACGTTAATTTTAAAAATCTAACTCTGCGGTTGCATTAATAACTAATACATCTTTCATTTCATGTCCAACCTGTATTTTTTTAGTCAAGTTTATGAATAGTTTTTGATAAAAATATTTGTATTTTCAAAATGGCGCCGGCCAGATTGCTTGAGTAGTTGAACACTATTTCCATTGTGTAAGCACGATTTGTGCCGCTAAATATGCACATTTTCGATCAAAGTCTATATGGATTGTGTAATATGATGTTACAGGAGTGTCATCTGAAGAATTCTGAGAAGGTTAGTGAAAAAATTAATATATTTTGGCGATGTTGAGTTATCGCTCTCTTTGGCTAGAATCAATGCTCTGGTAACGTTTGCATATGTGGTATGCTAATATAACGATTCATTGTGTTTTCGCCCTAAAACACTTAGAAAATCTGAAATGTTGTCTGAATTCACAAGATCTGTGTCTTTCCATTGCTATGTGCTGTGTATTTTTAAGAA
This sequence comes from Salvelinus fontinalis, assembly GCF_029448725.1. NCBI lineage: Eukaryota > Metazoa > Chordata > Actinopteri > Salmoniformes > Salmonidae > Salvelinus > Salvelinus fontinalis. The sequence goes on along the minus strand of NC_074670.1, from coordinate 32,280,105 downwards.
ATGTTTTATGATGAGTAAATTGGTAATACACGTTGCTGTCTGTAGTAATTCTAAGGGGCTTTGGTGAGATTTGTGATGCTGGCTGCAATGGCAAACTATGATTTATACCTGAAATATGCACATTTTTCTAACAAAACCTATCCTATACCATAAATATGTTATCAGACTGTCATCTGATGAGGTTTTTTCTTGGTTAGTGGCTATCAATATCTTAGTTTAGCCGAATTGGTGATAGCTACTGGTGTTGAGAAAAAATGGTGGACAAAGAAAAAGGGTGTCTTTTGCTAACATGGTTAGCTAATAGATTTACATATTTTGTCTTCCCTGTAAAACATTTTAAAAATCTGAAACGGTGACTTTATTCACAAGATCTGTATCTTTCATTTGGTGTCTTGGACTTGTGATTTAATGATATTTAGATGCTACTATTTAAATGTGACGCTATGCTAGTGATGCTAATCAGTGTGGGGGGGGTGGGGGGTGATCCCGGATCCGCGTTTCTGAGGCGGTAAAAGTTAAGACACTAATAGCTTACAGACGGTAGGCAATTAAGGTCACAGTTATGAAAACATAGGACACTAGGACTCTGAAAAACACCAAAAGAAAGATGTCCAGGGTCCCTGCTCATCTGCCTAAACGTGCCTTAGGCATGCTGGAAGGAGGCATGAGGACTGCAGATGTGGCCAGAGCAATAAATTGCTATGTCTGTACTGTGAGACGCCTAAGACAGCGTTACAGGGAGACAGGACGGACAGCTGATCGTCCTCGCAGTGGCAGACCACGTGTAACAACATGTGCACTGGATCGGTACATCCGAACATCACACCTGCGGGACAGGTACAGGATGGCAACAACAACTGCCCGAGTTACACCAGGAACGCACAATCCCTCCATCAGTGCTCAGACTGTCCGCAATAGGCTGAGAGAGGCTGGACTGAGGGCTTGTAGGCCTGTTGTAAGGCAGGTCCTCATCAGACATCACCGGCAACAACGTTGCCTATGGGCACAAACCCACCGCCGCTGGACCAGACAGGACTGGCAAAAAGTGCTCTTCACTGACAAGTCGCGGTTTTGTCTCACCAGGGGTCGGATTCGCATTTATCGTCGAAGGAATGAGCGTTACACCGAGGCCTGTACTCTGGAGCGGGATCGATTTGGAGGTGGAGGGTCCGTCATTGTCTAGGGCGGTGTGTCACAGCATCATCGGACTGAGCTTGTTGTCATTGCAGGCAATCTCAACGCTGTGTGTTAACAGGGAAGACATCCTCCTCCCTCATGTGGTACCCTTCCTGCAGACTCATCCTGACATGACCCTCCAGCATGACAATGCCACCAGCCATACTGCTCGTTCGGTGCGTGATTTCCTGCAAGACAGGAATGTCAGTGTTCTGCCATGGCCAGCGAAGAGCCCGGATCTCAATCCCATTGAGCACGTCTGGGACCTGTTGGATCGGAGGGTGAGGGCTAGGGCCATTCCCCCCAGAAATGTCCGGGAACTTGCAGGTGCCTTGGTGGAAGAGTGGGGTAACATCTCACAGCAAGAACTGGCAAATCTGGTGCAGTCCATGAGGAGATGCACTGCATTACTTAATGCAGCTGGTGGCCACACCAGATGCTGACTGTTACTTTTGACTTTGACCCCCCCTTTTGTTCAGGTACACATTATTCAATTTCTGTTAGTCACATGTCTGTGGAACTTGTTCAGTTTATGTCTCAGTTGTTGAATGTTTTTATGTTCATACAAATATTCACACATGTCAAGTTTGCTGAAAATAAACGCAGTTGACAGTGAGAGGACGTTTCTTTTTCTCCTGGGTTTATTTAGGTAGAGAACTTTGAACAGATCAAGGTTACGTCAATAACTCAATTGCCGATATAACCTTATAGTCCCAAGCTCTCGATTTGCTTAATCACCTATTTGCACAAACAAAAACTGTCAAGGTACGGACACTCACACATTATTGTTAAAAGTGGGGCATATGTGCAGTCTCCTAGGTGATTCATACCTTATCCTTATTATGAATTATTACTCATCACGGCACCAAAAAACTGCTAGCAGAAAAACAAGCTTGAACGTTTGTATTGAGAGAGCCTGTAAGGTCATGTACTATACGGAGAGGATTGAGAGACTGGGGGTCATTAATATAGACCAAGTCTGTTGTGTTAGAATGGATACGCAACAGTAGCTCTGAACAAACCCTGTGTACCCCTGTAGCAGGGATTTAACACACAGCTTAGCAGCAAACATCAGTCTTTTTTACTGGATCTAGTATAGAATGTTGCTATATATAGTAAGCCATACATTATCCGATTTTGGATAATGTATCCGAACGTATTCATTCCTAATGCTTTACTCAAAATACTCACATACATCCCATTACATAAAAAGAGATTAGGACAACCGTATCAAGCATATTTCGGCTAAAGAGAGCTTTTATTGTTGATTGGAGAAGCAGTGCGTCACGTTGGAAATGTATCAGCTGCATTGAACGTCGTTTTTAGAAACCCAAGTGGTGCTTCCAGTGTGGATCGGATCACTGAGATGTTGCATAACAAACACGCTATCGAAAACATGGCATCGGCAGCTGGGCAGGGACCAACGTGGACAGTCGGCCACCCAGAAGAGGTAGAGAGAAAGCCCGGGCTTCGACCCGGTGCAGCGCTTTGTAGCCTTTTCCGGATGCCTAATTATGACGGTCCTCGTCACAATGATATTTAATCGATACCTTCCCTGGTTATGTGAGACCCTTCAAAGTGCCTGGTATTAAATTAGAAATCCCTCTGCATCGCAAAGAGTGAAAGAGGGCACACTTTTGACAGGCATTCAGGACACAACTACAGAGAGTTAGCATGTATGGAACGGTGGAGATGGAGGGAGGGCAAAATAAATTAGCAGGATACCACTTCTTTGGCAGAGGGTAAGACTGTAGGAAAGGAAGGAAAACGTACAGTGCGGTACACCCGTCAGTATTCGTCAGCCTGAAAGCTGTATGCTGAGAGAGAGAGAGAGAGAGAGAGAGAGAGAGAGAGAGAGAGAGAGAGAGAGAGAGAGAGAGAGAGAGAGAGAGAGAGAGAGAGAGAGAGAGAGAGAGAGAGAGAGAGAGAGAGAGAGAGAGAGAGAGAGAGAGAGAGAGAGGATGGAGAGAGAGAGAGAGGAACGGCCATCCAGAAGTCAGTGAGGGGAGAGGAGTTTTTTTTAGAGAGCAGAAGGTACTGTACACCCGTGTAAACACCCTTGCTATTGCAGACAGAAAGACAGGAATATTATATGACAGAAAGCTTTCCAGATCCCTCTTTTGAAGGTTATCGACACCTTAATGGCACTGCATACGTAAGAGAATAAGGGTACAGTGGGTTAACCACTTCCACCGTGCAAGCTAAAATAGCTCCCACCTCACCTCCATGCAGTTACAATTGTGTATTGCTTCAAGGAGGGGTTTTGCCTCCACTATTAAGCCCAATATCCGAGGTGAACATTATAGTGAAGCGTAAACCCAACCTGCACTGCTCTCCTGTCTACACCATACCTTCCTCAAAACCATTCTGCCCAGCAACAGGGTTAGACTTGTCTGATATGAAAAGCAACGGTCTGTGAATGGCCAAGGTCTGAGAGCTCGAGCCTGTGCAGTCCATGTACAAGTACATACGGTCCAGAATGCTCAGTCGGTTGGAGCCTGTTGCTGGAGGAGACATCAAGGTTGTCCGTTACATTTCCACTTCACATACGTTGTAATAATACCTGCTGTGTGGTAATAAGTCGTTGAATGAGATACATGTACGTGAGATGAACACGTCGTAGTGGTAGTAGGAGTAACAAGTGGGTTCTCAGGGGATGAATAAAGGAATGAATAAGTGCTAGCCTGTTCCACCCTGACACACACACACACACGACAGCGTCAGTCAGACAATCATCTATCCAACGTCTTAATCCTCCATCTCCTACAAAGCGGTCAATTGAACCATCATCCGCTCTTCCTCCAAGTTACAACGGTACGGTTCCCATCCCATCTCATTTGGACACCCACTGCTCCCAGCGGGAATGCTGCATTATTAAAAATAAAAAAATAAACGGAGATGAGAAAAATCCCCAGACGTATCAATTCCCACTCTGACATGTTTACAATTCTCTATGTCGGGCTTCTAGCCATACATCCTCATTTGGAGGGAAAATGCGAGAAAGGGGGAAAAAAACAGTGCACGTGCATTATCGGAAGTTTGAAATAGATTAACAAAAGTGTGTGGAATATGGAGATTCATTGTGTTTCTCCGCATGCACGCACGCACGCACGCACGCACGCACGCACGCACGCACACACACACACACACACACACACACACACACACACACACACACACACACACACAGACAGATAGACAGACAGACAGACAGACAGACAGACAGACAGACAGACAGACAGACAGACAGACAGACAGACAGACAGACAGACAGCAATCCCTCACAGCGCATTGTGCAAGGCAACCATTTAGAAGTCACTTCCTTTAATCACACTCAAGTGCTGAACAGACAGTATTCAAACCCTGACAAGGCCGTGCACAATGAGAGGGACTCTGATCTCGGAAGACTCCAATGCCAAGCTACCCTGACTTCAGCAGTATCCGTCTCTCTCTGTCTGTCTGTGTATCTTTCTTTCTTTTAATCTGGCTGATTCTCTGTTTGGTTCTCCATGGTTTTATCTCTCTCTCTCTCTCATTGTGTCTCTCTTTCTCTCTATCTAATATTATCTGTTCCTCCCTCTCTCTGGTTCTCTCTCTCTAATAACTTACTTTGAGCTGGAAGATCCCTTCCTCCAAACCCCTACAACACATTGTGAGTGACAAGGAAACTGCATTCAAGATGATGTATCTAAACATTACACTTCTACTAAGAGAGGGATTGTAATAAAACAGAACAAGGAGTAAGCCAGGGGCCTCCTCTGAGTTCCAGCACAGATGGCGTGTTAACCTCTATCTCCACGGGGCCCTCGGGAGCCGAACTGTCCCACTGGGCCTAAAGAGTACCATTAAGAATGTTAGAGCTAGCCCTACAGCGTATGAGACTGAGCACACACACCCACACACTCACTCACTCACACATACTGAACACACACACAGGGCAATACCCCCTCCATTGATCAGACAGACAGACAGACAGACAGACAGACAGACAGACAGACAGACAGACAGACAGACAGACAGACAGACAGACAGACAGACAGACAGACAGACAGACAGACAGACAGACAGAGAGAGAGAGAGAGAGAGAGAGAGAGAGAGAGAGAGAGAGAGAGAGAGAGAGAGAGAGAGAGAGAGAGAGAGAGAGACCACAGCTACCAGTGGAGGCTCCTCAAAGAAGGAAGGGGAGGACCATCCTCCTCAGTGAATTTTATTTTTAAAAAGTTATCCTTTTTAGATAAAAGTATACTAAATGTATTCACGTCACAAAATAATTGATTAAAACACACTGTTTTGCAAAGGTCTACAATAGCCTCAAAAGCACTCTGTAGGGTAGCACCATGGTGTAGTCGGAGGACAGTTAGCTTCCGCCCTCCTCTTGGTACATTGACTTCAATACAAAACCTAGGAGGCTCTTGGTTCTCACCCCCTTCCATAGACTTACACAGTTATTAGGACAACTTCCTGGGGACGTCCTCCAACCTATCAGAGATCTTGCAGCATAAACTGACATGTTGTCTACCCAATCAAAGGATCAGAGAATGAATCTAGTACTGAAAGCATAAGCTGTATCTAGCTAGCACTGCAGTGCATCAAATATGGTGAGTAGTTGACTCAAAGAGAGAGAAAGACAATTGTTGAACAGTTTTCAACAAATTAATTTCTACAAAAATGAAGGAGAAGCAAGCGAGAGAGAGATTTTTTTCACCTTCAGTTTCACTTGCTAGTTTAGCCTACTGAAACACCCAGCTCAAACAGAGGGATGCTATGTTAGCTAGCTGGCTATGATTATCCAACACAACACTGGAACTCTTCCAAGTCAAGGTTTTGGTTTTATTAATTTATTGCCACCGGGGCCTGCCAGTGTAACTGCTGACTGACTGTACACTGTAACGTTACTGCATGATTGTAGCGGGTTTACTAACACATTATTTATATTAGCTATGTTGACTAGGACGTTACTTTAGCTAATATGGGGACAGAGATGTAGGCTGTGTGTAGTGGTTATGACATGGTTTGGCTTGGAAAGGATTTTTCGCCTGGTCACATACAGCTGATGTGTTGTGCATTGAAGTCCACAAACGAAGGGAAAAGGTGAGAGGAGGAGAGTGCATAGAGGAGAGAAGGAATACTATGAAAGTGAACTGTGTTTACGTGTGATCAGGGGTGTATTCATTCCGCCGATTCTGTGGAAAAACGTTTCTTAAAGAGAAGCAAACGAAACAGCGATAAAAATGCCTAAATTTGTCCATAGAAACTCTTGTTTGCAACTGTCTGTCACCTCAAATGTTTATCTCGACATATGTGCACCTACGTATAAACTTTCATTCATAGGCTAGGTTGTAGCAACCTTATGATGGGAAAAGGGAAGATTTGAGTGTTTTTTAAATGTATTTTATTTCACCTTTATTTAACCAGGAACAAGTTCTCATTTACAACTGTAATCTGGCCAAGATAAAGCAAAGTAGTAGGACAAAAACAACAACACAGAGTTACATATAAACAAACGTACAGTCAAATACACAATAGAAAAGTCAATGTACAGTGTGCGCAAATGTAGAAGAGTAGGGAGATAAGGCAATAAATAGGCCATGGAGGCGAAATAATTACAATTTAGCATTAACACTGGAGTGATAGATGTGCAGATGATGATGTGCAAGTAGAGATACTGGGGTGCAAAAGAGCAAGAGGATAAATAACAATATTGTAACGCCGTTCCTCCTCCTCTTCATCCGAAAAGGAGGAGTAGTGATTCGACCAAAATGCAGCGTGGTTATGTGACATAATGATTTATTAAAACAAGACGAAGACGAAACGAAAAACACTTGATAAACTACAAAACAAATAAACGATGTAGACAGACCTGGACACGAACTTACATATAACTTGAAGAACGCATGAACAGGAAACAGACTACATACAAAACGAACGAACGAACGATACCGAAACAGTCCCGTGTGGCGTAACATACAGACACTGACACAGGAGACAACCACCCACAAACAAACAGTGTGAAAACACCTACCTTAATATGACTCTCAATCAGAGGAAATGAAAACCACCTGCCTCTAATTGAGAGCCATGTCAGGTCACCCTTATACAAACATAGAAACATATAACATAGACTACCCACCCAAACTCACGCCCTGACCGTCAAACACATACAAAATAACAGAAAACCGGTCAGGAACGTGACAAATATGGGGATGAGGTAGTTGGCTGTGCTATTTACAGATTGGCTGTGTACAGGTACAGTGATCGGTAAGCTGCTCTGACAGCTGATGCTTAAAGTTAGAGAGGGAGATATAAGACTCCAGCTTCAGTGATTTTTGCAATTCATTCCAGTCTTTGGCAACAGAGAACTGGAAGGAAAGGCGGCCAAAGGACGTGTTGGCTATGGGGATGACGAGTGAAATATACCTGCTGGAGCGCGTGCTACGGGTGGGTGTTGCTATGGTGGCCAGTGAGTTGAGATAAGGCGGGGGTTTACCTAGCAAAGACTTATAGATGACCTGGAGCCAGTGGGTTTGGCGACAAATATGTAGCGAGGGCCAGCCAACGAGAGCGTACAGGTCTCAGTGGTGGGTAGTATATGGGGCTTTGGTGACAAAACGGATGGCACTGTGATGATAGACTACATCCAGTTTGCTGAGTAGAGTGTTGGAGGCTATTTTGTAAATGACATCGCCGAAGTCAAGGATCGGTAGGATAGTCAGTTTTACGAGGGTTTGTTTGGCAGCATGAGTGAAGGAAGCTTTGTTGCGAAATAGGAAGCCGATTCAAGATTTAATTTTGTATTGGAGATGCTTAATGTGAGTCTGGAAGGAGAGTTTACAGTCTAACCAGACACCTAGGTATTTGTAGTTGTCCACATATTCCACATATTCATAAGTCGAAACCGTCCAGAGTAGTGATGCTAGTCGGGCGGACGTGTGCGGGCAACAATCGGTTGTAGAGCATGAATTTAGTTTTACTCGCATTTAAAAGTATCATGTAGTAGCCTAAACCTATCGATGTTACATTGAACTGGGTGAATGGAATTTGAATGACAGTCATCCAACATGCTGTAATAGAAATAAAGCCATGCTCATGAAGAAAATAACCGTCCTGCCTCATCATAAACGGCACTGACCGCTACTGACAGCTACATATAGTGAGAGCAGAAGGGACACAGTACTACTGCGGTCTCTTGCTGCTAGCAATGTGTGTGTGTATGTGTGTGTGTGTGTGTGTGTGTGTCTGTGTGTGTGTGTATTGTTCATGTGTCTGTTTCTCCAAGAAATGCATTGAAGCATGTGTACCACACTATTACTGACACACGTAAGCACACTCATACAGTATATACAAATACACACACACACACACACACACACACACACACACACACACACACACACACACACACACACACACACACACACACACACACACACACACACACACACACACACACACACACACACACACACACACACACACACACTTTACAGTCCCTGTAAAGCCACACAGAAGCCGCCAAGGTGGCCTGGCCTTCCCAACACATTTCATCTCAATAAACACTGAAGCAGAATAACTCTGAATAACATTTTGTTCAAATACAGTACTAGGTATGCAGTTATAATACTAGCCTATATGCAGTAGGGGTGTGTACGTAGGTGTTTATGCAAATCCCTTCCCTCCCATGTGTCTGTGTGTGTGTCTCTATGGCTGCGTTTACACAGGCAGCCCAATTTTGATGTATTTTTTTAACTAATTGGTCTTTTGACTAATCAGATCAGCTCTGAAAAAGATCTGATGTGAAACGATCTGATGTGATTGGGTCAAAATAGTGGGGGAAAAGTTCAGAATCGGGATGCCTTTGTAAACGCAGCCAATGTGCATTTGTGCATGTTTTTTTGCATGCCATCCAGAGCCAACAAAAAATACTTCTCCTTGAAACAGTCCACAACCAAATACTATTATACTGTTCAGTGTTGACCACAAAATCTCAGAAAAAAAGGATAATTTCACACCACATCCATAAATATTCATATAGCGCGCCTCCAAGAGCTTGTTGTCTCCGCCTTCCCTCCAGACATGCTGTGTAATGCAATTGTTATGTTTGTGCCACGAGCTGGGAAGCGTCTCTTTAATCTGAGAAGGGCAGGGAGGATCATTGGTAATAAATCACCCCTCCACCCTGGCGTGGCAGCTCCAGACACCGAGGCCTTAACGAGGTGCTGTGTCATCACCTGGAGGGGGCGGAAGTGGGGGAGGAAAAGGGGGAGGAAGAGGGGGAGCCGAGGGGACCTCTGGCTGAGAAAGCACCGCATCAGCGCCACACCTCTTCACACCCTACCTCTCCCCTCCTTCTCCCCACTCCCCTCACCAATTACCACTGGCTCCTATATCGGTGAGGAGCCATTTCCACCCAGTAGAAAACACATAGGGAGCGGCTCGAGTAGCCTAGCAGGACCCTGAAGGCCACCGGAGGTGTCTACCTCAGCTGCCCGACTCAGCACAATCCTGCGGTCCATTATCACAAGCCGAAAATAATGGAGGCACCTCGACAAAGGAGAGCAGGATATACAGAGAGGTGTGCTGTAGCTAGATCATTCACTCATAGAAATAATGTCTGTCTTGCTGGCTCCACTTGGCTTGACCACTGAACACAGCCCTAATGGCAATTAGAGGGAGCGACGTGTTTGAGTCCTAGAGGTATATATTCAATGGAATAAAAACAGAGTGTCACGGAATGTTTGTTTGGGTAAGTGTATTGAAATTCGAATGATTCAGATGGCTCGGCATCTGACAAAAGGGATGCTGGGAAATGCACATCGTGCTTGGAAATCATTTGCCTTGTCAAATGGTGTCAATAGAGAACATGTATTCAATACAGAATGTTGAACACCCTGTCTCCTTCGGCCGTAATGCTATGTTTACAGTAATTGTATACCCGGAACGTAATAGATTTCTTTAGCCGTGGAAACATTGTGACATCCTTTACAAACTAATTTAAAGTACACGGCCCTTGGTTTTCGCCGTCCAATTCCGTCTAACTAGAGTACTTACTTTGAAATATCATCATTCACCTCACTAATGAAAAACGGGGTGGATCATTTCTGCAAAACATTTTTTTGTACATTTTCTAAAATATGAAATCCCTTTTAAACACCATTAAACCAGTCTGTCCACTGAGTATTTGGTCTATCTCTCTTAATCTCCCATTTTCTCTCTTTCTCTCTCTGTCTCTCTCTCAAACACACACACACACACAAGCATAAACACGACCTATCGTAGAGAATCCATTCATTTAGAGCAAATTATTGCATGTTGTATTCCTGTCCATGTAAAAAAAGATAAAACAGCCTAACGAGCAATTTGAGGATTCAAGATCGACTACGAGGCGACTCTCCTCTGTGTACCTGTGTGTGCGTGTGTGTGCCGTGCGTGTTCGCCAGCCTCTGTGTGTGTGCCAGTATGTCCACGCATGTGTTTGCTCCTGCCTGCCTGCGTGTGTTCATCTCTACCTCTCTCCAGCAGAGAACTCAACCCACTTTGCTCACCAATCGGATCATTAGGAGACTGTGCATGGCCTGTGCCGAGAGGCCTCCAGAGTCTACAGACGTTAAGACTCCATAAAATATTCATGCCGAGAGAGTAAAACACCACAAAGAGCCTATTTAAATGGCTGGTTTGGGGTCCTGGGCCCTAGTGATGGTGCTGACCCGGGTTTCGGGCCGCTTAAACGCCCCCCCCCCCCCCCCCCCCCCCCCCCCCATTAGACCTCATAGGGGTGCAATGAGGAGAAAGAGAGAGGCACAATGGAGCTCTAGCCGATATATAGAACAGCCATGCTTCCATATTTAAGACCAATAGTCATTCACTAACAAGCCATAGTATTACAGTATTAGTATTAGGTGTAACGATATCTAGTCCAATTGGTAATTGAGGCGTTTGTTATATCTCCCCTTTGATGTGATTGGCGTATATTTGCCCACTGAGCGGGCACAGGGGAGGCATAGCCAAGCTGCAAGGGTGCTTGGTGACCTTGGACAGAGATCACAACAATAGACAAACATACTGTGCTTAAACGAATAACACACAAACTATTGTCTTTTTCTTGTCTATATTGAATACATTATTTAAACATTCACAGTGTAGGTTGGAAAAAGTATGTGAACCCCTGAGCTAATGACTTCTCCAAAAGCTAATTGGGGCGGCAGGGTAGCCTAGTGGTTAGAGCGTTGGACTAGTAACTGAAAGGTTGCAAGATCGAATCCCTGAGTTAACAAGGTAAAACATCTGTTGTTCCGCCCCTGAGCAAGGCAGTTAACCCACTGTTCCTAGGCTGTCATTTGAACTAAGAATTTGTTCTTAACTGACTTGCCTAGTTAAATAAAGGTAAAAGATCAAATAAATAGGAGACAGCTAACCTGGAATCCAAACAATGAGAGCTGCCTTGCCCTATAAAAAACACAACATTTGAGTTTGCTATTCACAAGAAACATTGCCAGATGTGAACCATGCCTCGAACAAAAGAGATCTCAGAAGACCTAAGATTAAGAATGGTTGATTTGCATAAAACTGGAAAGGGTTACAAAAGTATCTCTTAAAGCCTAGATGTTCATCAGTCCACGGTAAGACAAAATTGTCTATAAATGGAGAAAGTTCAGCACTGTTGCTACTCTCCCTAGGAGTGGCCGTCCTGCAAAGATGACTGCAAGAGCACAGCGCAGCATTCTCAATGAGGGGAAGAAGAATCCTAGAGTGTCAGCTAAAGATTTACAGAAATCTCTGGAACATGCTAACATGTCTGTTGACGAGTCTATGACACGTAAAACACTAAACAAGAATGGTGTTCATGGGAGGGCACCACGGAAGAACACACTGCTGTCCCAAAAACGTTTGGGAGTCTGAAGTTCGCAAAAGAGCACCTGGATGTTTCACAGCGCTACTGGCAAAATATTCTGTGGACAGATGAAACTACAGTTGAGTTGTTTGGAAGGAACACACAACACTATGTGTGGAGAAAAAAAGGTACAGCACACCAACATCAAAAACTCATCCCAACTGTAAACTATGGTGGTGGGAGCATCGTGTTTTGGGGCAGCTTTGCTGCCTCAGGGCCTGGACAGCTTGCTATCATCGACAGAAAAAGGAATTCCCAAGTTCATTAAGACATTTTGCAGGAGAATGTTAGGCTTTCTGTCCGCCAATTGAAGGTCAACAGAAGTTGGGTGATGCAACAGGACAACAACCCAAAACACAGAAGTAAATCAACAACGCTTCAACAGAAGAAAATGCGGCTTCTGGAGTGGCCCAGTCAGAGTCCTGACCTCAACCCAATTGAGATGCTGTGGCATGACCTCAAGAGAGCAGTTCACACCAGACATCCCAAGAATATTGCTGAACTGAAACAGTTTGTAAAGAGGAATGGTCCAAAATTCCTCCTGACTACAGAAAATATTTGGTTGAGGTTATTGCTGCCAAAGGAGGGTCAACCAGTTATTAAATCCAATTGTTCACATCATTTTTCCACCCTTCACTGTGAATGTTTACCAGGTGTGTTCAATAGAGACATAAAAACGTATAATTGTTTGTGTGTTATTAGTTTCATTTTTTATTTATTTATTTCACCTTTATTTAACCAGGTAAGGTATGCCAGTTGAGAACAAGTTCTCATTTACAACTATGATCTGGCAAAGATAAAGCAAAGCAGTGCGACAAAAACAACACAAAGTTACACATACACAAACGTACAGTCAATAACACAATAGAAAAGTCAATGTACAGTGTGCGCAAATGTAGAAGAGTAGGGAGGTAAGGCAATAAATAGGCCATAGAGGCAAAATAATTACAATTTAGCATTAACACTGGAGTGATAGATGTGCAGATGATGATGTGCAAGTAGAGATACTGGGGTGCAAAAGAGCAAGAAAAAAAATAACAATATGGGGAAGATGTAGTTGGGTGTGCTATTTACAGATTGGCTGTGTACAGGTACAGTGATCGGTAAGCTGCTCTGACAACTGATGCTTAAAGAAAGAGAGGGAGATATAAGACTCCAGCTTCAGTGATTTTTGCAATTCATTCCAGTCATTGGCAGCAGAGCACTGGAAGGAAAGGCGGCCGTGGATTTATCGGTGGTGACAGTGTTTCCTAGCCTCAGTGCAGTGGGCAGCTGGGAGGAGGTGCTCTTATTCTCCATGGACTTTACAGTGTCCCAAAACGTTTAGGAATTAGTGCTACAGGATGCACATTTCTGTTTGAAAAAGCTAGCCTTTGCTTTCCTAACTGACTGTGTATATTGGTTCCTGACTCCCCTGAAAATGTGCATATCGTGGGGGCTATTCGATGCTAATGCAGAACGCCACAGGAAGTTTTTGTGCTGGTCAAGGGCAGTCAAGTCTGAGGTGAACCAAGGGCTATATCTGTTCTTAGTTCTACATTTTTTGAACAGGGCATGTTTATTTAAGATGGTGAGGAAAGCACTTTTAAAGAGCAAACAGGCATCCACTACTGATGGGATGGGGTCAATATCCTTCCAGGATACCCGGGCCAGGTCGATTAGAAAGTCCTGCTCGCTGAAGTGTTTTAGGGAGTGTTTGACAGTGATGAGGGGTGGTCGTTTGACCTCGGACCCACTACGGACCCAGGCAATGAGGCAGTGATCACTGAGATCCTGGTTGAACACAGCAGAGGTGTATTTAGAGGGCAAGTTGGTCAGGATGATTTCTAAGAGGGTGCCCATATTTACGGATTTAGGGTTGTACCTGGTAGGTTCCTTGATAATTTGTGTGAGATTGAGGGCATCTAGCTTAGATTGAAGGACGGCCGGGATGTTAAGCATATCCCAGTTTAGGTCACCTAACAGTACGAACTCTGAAGATAGATGGAGAGCAATCAATTCCCATATGGTGTCCAGGGCACTGCTGGGGGCAGAGGGGGGTCTATAACAAGCGGCAACGGTAAGAGACTTGTTTCTGGAAAATTGGATTTTTAAAAGTAGAAGCTCAAATTGTTTGGGCACAGACCTGGCTAGTATGACAGAGCTCGGCAGGCTGTCTCTGCAGTAGATTGCAACTCCGCCCCCCTTGGCAGTTCTATCTTGTCGGAAAATGTTGTAGTCGGGGATGGAATTTTCAGGATTTTTGGTGGCCTTCCTAAGCCAGGATTCAGACACGGCAAGGACATCAGGGTTGGTGGAGTGTGCTAAAGCAGTGAATAAAACAAAATTAGGGAGGAGGCTTCTAATGTTAACATGCATGGAACCAAGGCTTTTACGGTTACAGAAGTCAACAAATGAGAGCGCCTTTGGAATGGGAGTGGTGCTGGGGGCTGCAGGGCCTGGGTTAACCTCTACATCACCAGAGGAACAGAGGAGTAGGATAAGGGTACGGCTAAAGGCTATAAGAACTGGTTGTCTAGTGCGTACGGAACAGAGAGTAAAAAGAGCAGATTTCTGGGCGTGCTAGAATAGATTCAGGGTATAATGTACAGAAAATGGTATGGTAGGATGTGAGTACAGTGGAGGTAAACCTAGGCATTGAGTGACGATTGGCATTAGGGAGAGGCATATGTAGCCGAGGGATCATAGGGTCCATTGAGTAGCAGTAGATGATTCAGTAGTCGCTACTACGCTAAGCGAGCTGGAGACACGGCGATTCAGACAGCTAGCGGGCCGGTGCTAGCAGATGGGCCTCCGGCGACGTCGCAACGTTAGAGCCTGTTGAGACCCCCTCGGACGGTTACGTCGGCAGACCAGTCGTGATGGATCGGCGGGGCTCCGTGTCGACAGTAAAGGGTCCAGGCCAATTGGCAAAAGAGGTATTGTAGCCCAAGAATTGTCTGGTGGACCTCTTCGGCTAACCGGGAGATAGGCCTAGCTCCAGGCTAGCTCCAGGCTAACTGGTGCTTGCTTCGGGACAGAGACGTTAGCCAGGAGTAGCCACTCGGATTGCTGCTAGCTAGCTGCGATGATCCGGTGTAAAGGTTCAGAGCTTGCGGTAGGAATCCGGAGATTTGGTAGAGAAAAGGCAGTCCGATATGCTCTGTGTTGATATTGCGCTGTGCAGACTGGCAGGTATTGACCGAGCTGAGGCTGGCAGATATCCGAGTTAATGGTGAAGACCGCTAGCAGTGGCTAACTGACTGCTAGCTAGTAGCTAGTTAGCTGGCTAGCTTCTGATGGGGGTTCCAGTTCTAAAGTATAAAAATAGCAGATCTGTACCACATTGGGTGAGGCGGGTTGCAGGAGAATATATTCAGTCCGTAGATGGAAAGTGAGATTAAAATATATACAGAAAACAAACGAGGGGAAACTATATTTACACGGGACAATGTGCTATGCCATCTTGGAAATGCGTGTCTGTGTTTGTTGTGACCTATTGTAGATGGAGATCAGATCAAATTGTATGACCAATTTATGCAGAAATCCAGGTATTTCCAAAGGGTTTTTCTTGCCACTGTAGATAAGGGACACATAGATCAGGGATCAGCAGGATGTGTAGTGGTGAATCGCAGGGAAAGGGCTGTTGACCAGTGGGTTATGAGTGAGGCAAAATTGTATATGTGAGGGTAGAAATTCTGTAAATTCCCTGACATGACTGTATTTTCATTAACAAATGCTAGTGGGATCCCCAAACACTGATTTACATGATTTAATATGCAGAGGCATCAGCACAACATAATTCCTTTGTATCCAAGTAAGAAAGACAGTAGTGGGTAAGGTAAGCCACTTCAGAATACAGTATATCATGGTTCAAGTGAGTAATTTCTTTCTCCCACAACTTCAGTGGAGTTACATACTTTTCATTTTCTCCGGATCACTAGGCTGGCCCAATCGATAAGCGCTGTAAGAGAAGTTGATGAACTTTGAAGCAGTGGATGTCGGTGAAAGTCAAGTGCTAGCTCTCTGAAGTTCTCGGAAAAGCACTATTCACAAAAAGGCCACAGCCACCCTCTCTTCTCCCCTCCCCTCCCCTCCCCACCCCTCACCTCAACCATCTTCCTGAACACAGCTCTGAGCTCTCCCTCCCTTACGAGAACTTAATAATAAACCATAAATCAGGGGACGAGGTCCAAAATGGTGTGCTCGTGAAAATAAATATAAACCAATACCAAACTTGTATTATTTGAGTGAGGGAAGAGGAGGAGGGGAGGATGGAAAAGGTGGTGAAAGAAGGACACGCATGGAGGAGTGGAAAGTAATTTGTGAGCAAGAAATTGCCAATTTGAGTGTGCTGCCTGGGGATATGGTTCCTCTTTACGTTCCCATGGCATCGTGTTCTGTGGATAATGACAGTGAGGGGCCACGCTCATTAGAGCTGAATCCACCAACGCCCGACGCCTCCCCATAACTTCAAAAGGAGTGTTTTCATGGTGGATCCACAGGTTTCTTTCCACTCACGGTAAACATTTTTAGAGAAGGGTGAGATGCAGAGGTCTTGTTTTAAGAGAGAGAGAGAGAAGTGCAAGGAGAGCAGTTTTATGTCTGGGAGGGTGGAGGGTGAGGAAACGGGACACTGTTAATTGCCTTCCCAAATCAAGGTAATGCAGGGTGAACTGGTTCTAAAATTAGGAAGCCATCAAAATAGAACGTCTGTCTGTCTGTCTGTCAGTATGCCTGCCTGTCTGTCATTCTGTCTCTCTTTCTCTCTGTCTGTTTGCCTGAGCAACTAGCTTTCTACCCTCCATTACCTGTCTGAAAATCACATAGCACATCACTACCCCAAACTGCCTCAACAGATCCACACCATCCATTCCACTTACCAAATGACATAATTCATTGTTTCATCGTATTGACCAGCTGTCACAGTCTGACAGGCAGTCAAGTGACTGAGATCGTCAAGGGTATCGCAAAATGCCATTTTTAGATTTTGGATATAATCCACATAGGTCTTTCTATCAAACTCCAGTCAAATTGGTTGACAGATCTGAATTGGTTTAGCAATCTGTCAATCACCAGACCAGCCCATGGTGAGGTGAAAGTGTGCCCATCAGGACTTCTACCAGACACAGTTGGCATCAGTCGGCGGGCTGTTTATACCCTGCTCTGTGCCAGTCTAGCTCCTCAACCAACACGGTATGTGTCCACCATTGCTGACATCCCTAAATCAATATGAATTAGGACAGCCTTGGTACCAGGCATTGGTGTGCTTTTCCCAGACATTTAGACTATAATCAATGTGCTCTAAAAGGAATATTTGACTAATGGTTTATTACTTTAACAGTGCCATCCTCTGAACAGGCTCTCATATTCTACCTGTCGGGATATAGAGCCCTTTGGGGCTACTAGCATCAAAACACCTCCCTCCCTCACACAGTATATCAAACCCTAAGACAGCCCCTTTGAACTCTGTGGTGTTACCAGCCAAACCACTCTCTCTGGGGGGGGGTGAGAGAGAGAGAGAGAGAGAGAGAGAGAGAGAGAGAGAGAGAGAGAGAGAGAGATTGCACATGCGTATGAGTGCATCTGCGTGCGTGACTTATCCTGAGAAATGAAAGAAGGTCATGAAGACTGTCATTATCTCTCAGTTTGACCTTATTATTACTGTTGGCCCTAGATGGTATTTCCAAGGGAAACAGTGTCCTAGCTTCATCTCACATAAGAAAAGCTAGCTCGGTAAAAACACAATTTATTTTCCTGATTTCCTTTGCCATATTCTTCTTGAAAACATGACATTTGCATATCAGAAAAGTTCAAATTTGCCCAATTTAAATGAGCTCATAATAAATAATTGTAAAGAAAGGAGGAAATATATTCAGCATACTGTATTTATAAGTTGTGTTTCTCTCTGGACTCCTAATAAAACGCTAGCCGACCCTGGAACTTTTAGTAGATATTGTGATTAACTTCTTATGGCCGCAGGGGCAGTATTGAGTAGCTTGGATGAAAAGGTGCCCAGAGTAAACTGCCTGCTACTAAGTCCCAGTTGCTAATATTTGCATATTATTATTAGTATTGGATAGAAAACACTCTGAAGTTTCTAAAACTGTTTGAATGATGTCTGTGCGTATAACAGAACTCATATGGCAGGCAAAAACCTGAGAAAAAAATCCAACCAGGAAGTGGGAAATCTGAGGTTTGTAGGTTTTCAACTCAACGCCTATCGAATACACCGTGGGATATGGGTCAGTTTGCACTTCCTACGGCTTCCACTAGATGGCAACAGTCTTTAGAACCTTGTCTGATGCTTCTACTGTGAAGTGGGGCCGAAGGAGAGGGGATTGAGTAAGGTCTGCCATGACCTGAACATGCGCTGACCATGCGCATTCATGTAAGAGCCAGCTCTGTTCCATCGCACTTCTGAAGACAATGTAATTCTCCAGTTGGAACATTATTGAAGATTTATGTTAAAAACATCCTAAAGATTGATTCAATACATCGTTTGACATGTTTCTACTGACTGTTACGGAACTTTTTGACATTTCGTCTGCTTTTAGTGAACGCGCTTCGTGACTTTGGATTTGTTTACCAAACGCGCTAACAAAAGTAGCTATTTGGACATAAATGATGGACATTACCGAACAAAACAAAAATGTATTGTGGAAGTGGGAGTCCTGGGAGTGCATTCCGACGAAGATCAACAAAGGTAAGTGAAGATTTATAATGCTATTTATGACTTTTGTTGACTCCACAATTTGGCGGATAACTGTATGGCTTGCTTTTGTGGCTGAACTCTGTTCTCAGATTATTGAATATTGTGCTTTTGCCGTAAAGCTTTTTTGAAATCTGACACAGCGGTTGCATTAAAAACAAGTTTATCTTTAATTCTATGTAAAACATGTATCTTTCAACAAAGTTTATGATGAGTATTTCTGTTATTTGATGTGGCTCTCTGCAATTTCTCAGGATATTTTGGAGGCATTTCTGAACATGGCGGCAATGTAAACTGAGGTTTTTGGATATAAATATGAACTTTATCGAACAAAACATATATGTATTGTGTAACATGAAGTCCTATGAGTGTCATCTGATGAAGATCATCAAAGGTTAGTGATTCATTTTATCTCTATTTCTGCTTTTTGTGACTCCTGTATTTGGCTGGAAAAATGACTGTGTTTTTCTGTGATTTTGCGGTGACCTGACATAATCGTTTGTGTTGCTTTCGCTGTAAAGCCTTTTTGAAATCGGATACTGTGGTGGGATTAACAAGAAGTGTATCTTTAAAATGGTGTGAAATACTTGTATGCTTGAGGAATTTTAATTATGAGATTTCTGTTGTTTGAATTTGGCGCCCTGCACTTTCACTGGCTGTTGTCATATCGATCCCGTTAATGGGATTGCAGCCCTAAGAAGTTTAACCGTGATCTAGGGGGGGCACATAAACAATACAAAACAGCTAGTACCATCTCTATGCAAATCATAAACGCTACTCTTTATTAATATGATAAACGGCCCACAACGCAAGTGTCTCCTTTAGCGCGACCGAAAAGCAACAGACGCATAAATTATAATTGAATAACGGCGCTGTCGACTCCACATGAAAAGATAAGGGAAATAATCTCTCGCTGAAACAACTTTTTAATTTATGACTTCAGACACCAATAACTTAAAGTCACCGTGCATGCCATTTATTTGTCTGAGTTATGAATGGCCATGAGAAAAGTTTGGGATTTTTCGACCTGTGCTGGAGGTGGTGGGGGAACGTAAGTCTCCCTTGTTCGGTGCTGCGGTGACACCGGTGAGGCAAGTCCGTCCCCTTACCGTAATGAAACCCCCCCCAGTTGCAAATATCCAATTGTGTTGCACACACAATAAACCTCATTTTCACTCTCTCCCTCTTCATACACACGTCCTCTCTTCCTGCACCCACACATAACCTAAAAATACCATCCATAATTTGGCTGTGGAGCCCCACTGCTAAGCTTTCAAGAAGATCATGGCAGAAACTGGTTGGCAGCATGAATACATCAAGGCTTCGCTATAGAAATCACACACAAGGCAGTGATTTGTGACCTGGCTTTGCCCCTCAATGGATTCCATGATACGATTGTTAAGAGATTATCTACAGGCTAGCGATAGTTAATCATCACGGTTATTGTTCACATAATGGTTACTATAGCCTGGTCCCCAATCGGTTTGTGTTGTACAGCCAACTCCTTCGTTGTTGATCACAGGAGTTGGCAAGACAGCACAAACAGATCTGGGATCAGGGTATGGTTAAGAGTTCAGGTCCAGGTCAGCCGAGAGGGCTGCTAGTCTAAGCCTCAATCCAGGAGAAGCTTTAATAAGAGATGATGTCTTTTCTCAGTCAATGTCTCTATCAAAGAAACACAGAACCAGGTCAGTCATATTAATAAGCTGTGGTAAAAATATCTTTATGTGAATATGTATCCAATATGTATCCAACAGCCATTACAATATACAATCACATTCTGCATGCATTCCTATGGCATCTACAAATCGCAAAATGCCAGAAATAAAATCGACTCGTGATGCATACAGTGGTTTTGATGTACAATCCACAAAAATAATTGTGAATGGTTGCTGTGGAGATATTGATTGCAGATTCTACAGTTCGAAACACGAAGAGAGGGAAATAGCTTTCTCGGCCTGTTCTGGCATCTACTAAAATCAATAGACTGATGGACACTGTTCACTCTCCATTCCATAGACCTAAATGTAGAAAATCCATGCGGTTCAGTATTCCAGGAACTCTTAAACCCCAAGCTGAAAGACATGTTATTGGCTGATGAAACTGACCGTACAATGGAATATTGATCCGGTCCTAGGGATTTTTTGGGGGGTTCCAGGGTTAAGGAGCGCTAATCAGAAGCGCTAATCAGAAGCGCTAGCTGCATTTGCTCTGCTGCTACATTTATAAATGTGTGTGTGTGACCTGTGCTGATAGCATCGCTCTGAGCGGTGACCGCAGGTCATTTCTGGAGAGCAATTCAATCATATACTCTTTATAAAAAAGATAGTGAACAACAATTAACCAAGGTGACCAGGCCGCTACGTCACAACCACAGTGTTGAACCGCCGCTTTAGAAACTACGCCACACACACCCGCACTTTGGCTTTTGTGGCTGATACATGCAGTCGATCTGTAGAATTATCGATCTGACATCAACGTTTAGACCCGAACCAGATAATTGTCATCGGTTGGGCCACCGTTGGGGGTTTGGTCGCACCACTGGTTGGTGTTGGGCTACTGTAAGTTTGTCTAGCGAGCCAACTATGGCAATTGGTTATGGATAAGATGGCAGAGACAGGCGGCACTCTAACGATCTGTTGAATATTTCTATGACCTGAAGGCTCCTCCTCCACGCGGTTGCCTTGGGTAGGATGCCACCTCCCACTCACTCTGCGGTTGTTGTCATGGCATTAGATTGTTAGGATGGCTTATAACACTTTGCTCAAGGAGACAATGAGCCATTTACACTACAGTACTTGGGATACTCCGTAGAACACAAAAGCAGATTGGAGGTTGGACAAACCCTATTAAAACCTCAGACAAACACGATTACAACCTCAGACAAACCCTATTACAACCTCAGACAAACCCTATTACAACCTCAGACAAACCCTATTAAAACCTCAGACAAACACTATTACAACCTCAGCAGGTATGAGAATATATTCTTTGTCAATGTGACAAGGAAAAGTGTCGGCTCTATCCTTCCAACACATTTAATTCTACCTGTATAGCGACAGTCTCTGATGCCCACACACTGGAATGCTACAGGGAAGCAGGGAAGCAGGGAAGCAGGGAAGCTCAGAGCCCCCGAACATAACAGAGGAGTCAGGGCCGCCATGCTGTACCGCCACAAACTAAATGCGACGAGAAAGTAGTTATCTGACGATAAATAGTTCCTTGGGAAGCCACTGGGCTGTTTTTGGATCTGTCCACTCCTGGACTCCTAAAATTGTGATGTGATGGGGGAGTTACACTTTGTATAATGCCTCTCAGAGTATGTCCATTACGTCCGATCTGGAGAGACACCAAAAATAAAATGAAAATGGAAATAACGTGCAAGATCCACCATGGCAGTTTTGTAACATCACATTATTTTAGTCCCTCATGCCAGTCTCGCAACTTCAATAGAGTGTTCCCTCTCCTCTCCTCTTCGCTCCTCTCCAATCCTGTCCTTACCTCTCTGCTCTCCTCTCCCCTCCTGTCCTCTGTCGTGGCTGAATCAGATTTAGCTAGGTAACATAGATAGATAAGATGTTATTTTCATCATATGCTTGTGAGATACTGTGGGCAGTTGCATTTTCCCTTCTGAGATAGGGCTTAGTCACGTGGGTCCCAGAGAGGGGAGAGGTCAGGCTTGTCTTCATATGTCAATGTATCTGTTAAACCATGTGGTGCTATGTAGAATATCAGAGGGGGAGGAGGACAGAATGGAACATTGTCTTCTTATGGGAATGTGTCTGTAACTATTCCTAAACCATGTGAAGGGATGGCGTTATTAATGGGGAACCAGTTAGTTATCTCATACAATGTCTGTACGCCAGTCACTCCCTACTTTTTTCATGGGGGGAAGGAGTAAGGCAGTGTTTGGAACCATTGTATGTCCCCTCTGAGGGCGCCCTCATCTTGATCTGGTATATGACCTAAGAGGCTCACTGTCTTTTCTGAGCTTATCCAGGAGGGGTTGTATGTTGGATGGGAGTATCTAGACTTGACAATTGATGTATGCCATTGGATGAGGTGATGTTGTGGTACCAAGCATGAGATTGAAACCTCGTCTTGGGAGACCAAACTGAACGATGATTTATAGCTGATGCTGTCTAGCTATAGGATACTCCTCTTTTGGGTAAAGGATTCTTTGTAAGTTGAGAGGGGTGTATCTTGGCTATAAATGAAACTAAGAATTGTTTTGTAAGGACTCTCAGAGAATTCATTTATAGACACTGAATTGATCTGAGAGTCAAAAAGGGCTATGGTGAAGCTCATATATATATTAAAGATGGACTTTATAATATAACTCTGACTTGTGTGTGGTTGGCTCTCTCATCATTGAGTAATACAGGAAATGACCACGACACCTCTCAACTTAATTACTTATTTTGGCAGACAGACCTGTTACAGACCGGTTAAGGTGCATTTAGCCAAAGAGAGGTATAGAGGCCATGGGCAGTCCATAACTCTCCATCTGTTGTCTATGGGCCTGGCTCTACAGATGGCCAATGGTTCTGGCACAGGGTGAACCAAGCTCAGACCAGGGCCCGTATTCACAAAGAGTCTCAGAGTAGGAGTGCTGATCTAGGATCAGTTTTGCCTTGGAGATCATAATGACTAAGATTATATAGACAGGAAGGACCTGGTCTTAGATAAGCACTCCTACTCCTACTCTTATTAACTTATTATGGCTGGGGGCAGTATTGAGTAGCTTGGATGAATAAGGTGCCCAGAGTAAACTGCCTGATACTCATGCCCAGTTGCTAATATATGCATAGTATTAGTAGATTTGGATAGAAAACTCTGAATTTTCTAAAACTGTTTGAATGAAGTCTGTGAGTATAACAGAACTCATAAGGCAGGCAAAAACCTGAGAAAAAATCCAACCAGGAAGTGGGAAATTTGAGGTTTGTAGGT